>NC_056730.1:17020443-17252943 GCF_019279795.1 Protopterus annectens
AGACTTTATACTATATAATCAAGCACGACTCACTTAAGTCAAAGTGCACCCTTCAAAGAAGGCTGGATTGTTATGGTCTAGTTAAGTGACTTACTCATTCACAATATACTGAAAGGAGAAGAAATATTCAGAAAAGTGTCACATCTGTAAAGTGTGCTTCCAAACTTAAGATAAAAATCATTTTTCTCAAAATGTTTTTACAGACAGCTTGGAAGTTGAAGACATACTGACTATACTACTGAAAAACAAGCTACACTACAAGGGAGCACAGGCACCTACCAGGACAAATCAAAATTCCCTGCATTAAATATAGAAAGTTAACTAAAAATATAGTTATGAAACTGATGAAAGAATAAATAGTAAATTAAATTCATAGCATTCAAGAAGAATAAGATCTGTCTCCCATGGATGACAGATAAAGAAAACATATCCAGACTGTGTTGGACATACGAAAAGCAAACTGCACAAAGAGATTAGAAAACACCACCATACAGTCAGATAAAATGCAAAAGGCAAACCTGAGATAGTTTTACTATTTTTTAATGAAAGGAAAATGAAGACTATGAGGGTTGAGGGGCTCAGATCTATAGCACTCTAAGCAGTTTGTAAATGAGAACTAGAAAAGATGCAAGAGACAAGCAACAGAACAAATATAAGATGTTAATATTCTACTACATATACCAATACGAGATAAAAGGCAGACCACATGGTCATAAAAGTACAAATAAAAATGGATAGGGTAGCTATGGCAGAGTAAGAAAAAACATGGCATGCAGCAAATCTCAAATTGATTTGGGATGTTAACATAGACTTTTAATCAAAAGAAAATAGGAAAAAAGGTTATGACAGTCTCTACTGCATAAAAAAGTCAAGTTCCTAGAAAAGGAAAACAAAAACATATACATTTCACCAGAAACTGCAACCTGTCCCCTCAGAATCAATATAAAAGACCATAGTTTACCTTTAAAAAAAAAACACACTACCCACAGCCCTGAGTTTCTTACACCCCGAATTATTTTTAAATTATTTTTATGCCTCCTTATCTTAAGGGAATTTGACACCCTTCAAACAACTCAGTCAAGGCTCTTCAAACAACTCAGTCAAGTCTTACAACTGGTGCTAATCTCTGCTGACCAAGCAAAGTCAGTCTTTGCCACACTTACATATGTATTAAGACCCTTACCACCACCCAGAAACATGAAAAAACAAAATTTAGGAGTACCATCCCCCACAAGGATGCACATTCAGAGATCTAGGGAGTCCAGTACTGATGACAGTCTTTTATGTTCAAGTCCTTAGGAAGAAGCCTGCACTAACACCAAAAGCACAATTTTTTTCATCACTGCTGTCTAGGATGTGATGCTCAAAAAGCTCTTGTAACCTACTGACTGGCTGTTCCTCTATCATCAGCCAAAGGTCCAGCAGTGAACACATTCCCTGAGGATGAGGGCTTGCCAAAAGGGATTCTCAGTTTTATCTTTCTTCAACTTACATTCCTGCTGACCTGAGTCAATACAAATCCTGACTCATCAGCAGTAGTGATGGATACCAGGTCTCTGCAGTCAGTCTAACTGTAATACATCTAGAGGAGGAAACCCAGACAATGCAGGTTCTGGGTATACTCTTTCTGTGTAAGTTAAGTAATCCACAGAAGACTAATCCTCCCTTGACCCAGGCTACAACAGCAATGGTAAATGCAATGTATGAGCAGCAGTTGTGCGTGTGCGCGCGCGCGTGCACACACACACATACATATATATACATACATACATATACATATATATATATACATACATATATATATATATATATATATATATATATACACACACACACACACACACACACACAATCACTTTCAGTAAAATAAAACCGCTATTGTACAACAATTACTAAAAGCCACTTTCACTAAACCTATAAAAACAAAAACTCCTCACTCCCACGGGGGGACTTAGCCTTTCTTCGCAGCACCAAACTTGCATATGCTAGCTTCATGACTGCTCAACTGTGGGGAAAAAGCAAAAAGAAAATGCACACCACCAAATCTGAAGCACTCCACTTCAACAAAATCTAATTATAGCTATGCCAATGGAGAACAGAAATACAGCCACGACTATGAGCCACATAACTCAAAACTGATGAGCAGCTCAGGTATTTGATGGCACAGGCAGGGAGAGGATGGATGTGCCTTTCCAAGGGGAAGGAAGCTAAGCAGAGAGCTCACTGAGCTCAGAGAGACCGGAGTGCACAATAAGATGGAATGTCAGAGTGGACGTGTGGGACAGCTAGGAGGCAGGATTTTCTAATGGCCTGGGGTGGCCACATCCTCGAGTCTGTCCTCCGTACCTATCTGAAAATATTCAGTGTGCTGAGAGGTGCAGCAGTGGCTAGACTCTGCTAACCAGCCACCACATACAAGATGGCTTTTGTTGCCATATCTTGTATCTCCTGATGTAATATCTTGCTTCTGAGGTGATATTAATGAGTTTAATACTTTATGGCTGACTCCTTGAAAAGTTGGGGGCCCACCTAGGAATCAGGTCACTTTGGGGGCAGCCTGGCAGCAGCAGATGGGGGATCCAAAGCTTGTGCAGCCATGGTAATTACAGCAATGGCCGGTGAGCTAAGGAGGGCTACAGGAGAGAGGATACGGAAGAACAAAATCTGACTAGTAAACTGAAGAGAAATGCACATCTAAGCACACATTACTAATGAAAAATAAACAAACAAAAAAATAGAGAACGCAGTGAGGCTGATTTTTATGAGAAAATTGCTTTCAATGTTATTTAGTCAATAAGGGTGGTTTCAATGAAATGCATGATCTTCATAAATACACACAAACACACACACAAACATAACATGGTTTACACGGTTAAAACTACAGTACCTCTGTGCAGATACATGCAGAAATTCAGATTTTACATAAAAGTATTAAAAAAAAACACTCCAGAAGCAAAAATAAGCTGGTAGAAAGCTGCTAAACTTTTTAATATAACCTCTGGTACCTCGGCTTTTTGGCTTCAATGGATGAAGTACAATAAGAGCAGCCACTTTTTATACAGGTAGCTGAGGTACCAGAGGTTATATTAAAAAGTTTAACATCTTTTTACCAGCTATTTCTGCTCCTGGAGTGTGTTTTTTTTTATTTTTTTTACTTTGGTGATAAAAGTGTTTTTTTTTACATAAAAGTAACCAGAGGATTAGGACCATAACTTGAACCCTACAGCTGTAAGGCAGAAACAGAATTTTTTCTGAGCCACGCTGCAAACTTCTTACTTAAGAATGGAAAATTATTCTACAGAGCTTAAGTCACTATTAAATAATTGAACTTCAGAAAAACACACAGTAAAACTCTTGTTAACCAGAACTCAAGCAACCAGAACTCTCTAGCAACCAGCAAAAAAAATCGAAGAAATACAGCACAACTTTCATGCGTTGCGCTTTTTGATTCCCCTTCGCAGAAACATACCTTACATGTTTAGAGTTTTAAAAAGGAAGATAGGAATAAATTCCCTCTCTCCCCAACCTAAGAACAAGTCAAACCAAACAAACAGTACAGGGTACGGTATTAGGCCTATTTTTAATAGTAACTCTCAAGCAACCAGAAACTACAGTTATCCGGCATCTACCAATCCTCATGGGTGCGGGTTAACTGAGAGTTTACTGTAACGGAAATTTTTCTGTTAAGGATGCTACAATATTTAGACTGCTATTAATATGCTTTCAGTTTTCTAAGTTTTTTTTTTCTATTTGGAGTATTCAACCCAGCTATATATGTTCTCAGATTAGTAAGTGACAAATAAACAGAGTAAACAGCAGCATGTTTGCTTATAAAAATAACACCTTCTATTCTTTGCATCAAACACTGATATGACTGCAATAACGCTGTGTGGAAAAACGCTTCCCTTTTTAATAAAAACATATCCAATGGCCAGCTTCTTGCAACTGCTTGTAAGAAAGAGAAAGCATTTATCACCATTTGTTACAGTTCACTGCAAACAACTGGTCACTTAGCTTAGATTGTGTCCTTGAAAAGGCCTAAACAACAAAACTTGCCATTTTCCTGCAGAAATGAGATATTACAATAATTACAGAACATATACTATCAGTTCCTGAACCAAAAAATAATATCATCACAATGCCACCCTAAAGATAAATGCATTTTTCATCTCAAACAAATAGTAACTGCATGGTAACAACTTGAGTGGTCTGCTGCACATGATGGATACTTCTAAAGCAAGCATAGTTGCACATTAAAAAAAATCCATCAAAAAGCACTATTTGTGCAATACTGCTACTAGTTCACTTACCGTGCTTTTATCCTTCAGCAGTCTTTCAATTATTTCAATTAACTGTTCTTTATGTTCTGGATCTAGACTGAAAAGATAAAACAAGAAAATGTGATATTTATTTTCCTTGTATTTCGGCCTTCATATAACCAGATATCTATTCCCATACCTATACATCTGCTGGAAAAGCACTCTGCTAACAGTATGCATGGTGCTTTATCAGATGTGTCCCACTTGACAGTACAGCAGACAACTTAGGCAGGTGAGTATTCCTAGAAGGTAACCTGTAGAAACAGAGACACTGCCACCAAACATGCAAGTAAAGTCAAGTCAAAACAGGAGCCACAGGACTCTGTTGCTTCATTTAGAGGAGGCTTGGTTATGTAGCATTCCCTACCTGGACTCTTCAAAAATAATCAGCAGAATGTTTGCAAACAGCACTACTGGGTAATGCACTTTTTTCAGTTCTTCACTGTCAAATGAGTACCACTGCTAACAAATCATGATTGTTTTGGCAGTACTTTTCTTTTTCTATTTTTTTAATGCAGACAAAAAATACAGCCAGAATATTAAGTCTACTCAGTCCACAGGAAGGCACAGCCAATGAAGGTTGTCCAGCCACTTACAGTAATAACTCCTAATTACTTCCCCTTCATTCCCATCCCGCCCACAAATTTGCACCACTATTATAACTATAGCATATCACTTCATGTAAGGTATGCATCACCGTTTTTATTAAACACTGTTTTATTTATTTAATATTTGTTAACCGGGAAAGTCCGACTTGGAATGAAGCCAATTTTCAGTGGAGGCCCAGGGAGAAACACTCCAGATGCATGTCTTTGCTTTAACCTGAACTAGAAAATGCTTCTTTCCTCCAGTCATGTCCTCCTTATACAGAAGTCTTTAAACCTACAAATCATGTTTCCCTTGTGACGTCCCCACTCTGGGCCAGTAATCAAGGAGTCTCAATACTCACCACTGACACTGGAGGGACGTTCACGTGGAATACAAATGGAAACATTAAGTATTTCCAGATGCAGACCTCTCTGCATCAAGCACAATTTCCTTTAAGGGCACACAGGAAACACACTCAGCCCGGGGTCTGGGTTTCTCGGTCTCCCTCCAGGTTCCCAATAAGACTCCCAACTGGCACAACTGCAGAGTAAAGCCCTCAGCCAAGCACCCAAGCCAAGTCCTCCACCACTCTCTATGTGGGAGGGTGGCTTAATGGCTAAGATGTTTGCCTTACAAACACAAGGTGCAAGGTTTAAGTCTCACAAGGGATAAGTGGCTAGGCTTACAATGGCTCGTAAGGGCAGTTAGCTTAGTACTAAACTATGAACATACGTGAAACCAGTGCTTAGTGTCCCTGTTTCAAGTAGCTGACACACACACACACACACACACACACACACACACACACACACACACACATTTGATTTGTACACACATACACACACGTGGGAAAGGCTGGCAGAGGTTTACTAGCTATGCTCGCTTCTGCCGAGATTATAAGGTATTTGTCACTGCCAGCACGCACTACAAAACCAGCTACCTAAGGGTCTTGCAAGGGTACCCAATTATTCTGAGTGAAATTAATATTAACACAAATAGTAATGTTGACCAAACAGCCAAGCTTTCTGGAGTGGCCACAGTTATCACCAAATAAATATATGCAAATACTCTCAAAACTTAAATATTTTCTAAAAGAACCAGCCACAATGAAAAGCTGAAATATATTTAATAATAAAGAACAAAAGAACAAGAAAATGCTAAATATCTATTTACAGTAAACACCAGAGTTTCAATCATAGTAAATATTAAAATAACAGAGATGAACAGATTCACATAGATACAGAAAAACAGTACTTAACTAATTTCACTACATTTTCCTGACTAATCTAAAGAGTTAATATTCTCTGGTTCACTTACTACAGCAAGGCAAGATAAAGTAGGTTGATGGACCATTCTACATCAGGTTTCCAAAACAAAGTGACTAGTCTGACTGACAGACTTCTCAATATAATATCTAAACATTACTTCTGGTATAGCTTACAGAATGACATCATATCTGGTCATCTGACTGTTGCCCATACTATCACCAACACTAGAAGTTGCCGGGATTTTAGTACCTGTGTGTTACCATACACACAGACAAAGCTTTGCTCAGATCTGCTGCAGCTCCTGGAAGTCGTAAAACAATTTCAAACCTCTAGTCTTCAAGAGTAGTAATTAGCTCCCTGGTAGAGACAATAAAGAAGTGTTCTTAATACTTGGCTTCCCAGACATTTTGTCTCTGGCTGCAACCAGAACTGTAAGATATAGTCTTTTTGGCCTAATTTAATTTCAACAATTTTTCAAAGTTTGCTACAGATGGAATGTAATTAACCTCTTCTCTTCCAGTATCCTCTGTTAAAACATATGCATTTAATTCATTTACAATAATACATGTACATTCCTTTTCTTTCCAGCAGGGCACACTGTTGATGCATTTTTAACACAGCAACTTTACAAATACATTTTCAACACAAGCATCTGTACAAATCAGTCTAATATTCAAATAACATATAATTCTTTTACTAAATTCCAGCTAGCTGTGTTGGCACATGTTACACATCCACTGCCCTACTTCTCCTGGAATAGTTGGCAGTTCCTCCTATCGTCGCATCCCTTTTAATACCTATTCACCAAACTAAACTATCCTAAGGTTATACTTGCTCTTCTGCACACCATTAACTTCAGGTTACTACTTGTGTGTACCATTTTGTCTCCCAGTATGTCATTTCTAAGATATAGCTGCTGGAGTTAAATATATTCCAAGAGAAGACTCATTAATACGCTGCACAAGAGTAGAACCCACCTCCCCATCTCATACTTCTGACCTTCTGCATATGCACTCCAACATCTAGCTGGCCTCATGTTTAAGCTTTCTACACTGCACTGCATACTTCAGTCTCCTGTTAGGAATGACAGCAAATTCTACCTAGTGTACTATCACTTCCACTAATATGCCCCATTTAGGTCAGCTGAACATGTGATGATGTAAATGGATTAGGAAAATGTACATGTGAAGATGGAGACCATGAAGTGTTAAGAGGACAGACCAGACAAACATTACTTTCCGAGATAATGATTAATTTACCTTTACATTTCTGCTTTAAACTGGCTAAAATTTTTCTAAGCATCAAAATCATTGTCATACAAGTTGTATCTATTCTTAACTACTGTTTTCACATTATATCAAATTTTGTACAATTATTTAAACTGCAGATGTTTTTGTTTTCTTTTTCAAGACTATAAAATTATTGTTCCTAAAATGTTTTTGGGATACTTTGGAGCCCCCCACCCCAGGCCTCCTCTGAAAATTGTCCCCTACCAAGTGAGACTTTCCCAGTAATCAAATGTCAATAAATAAATATGATGGCACAGGCAGATCTGTACATTTGCAATGTTAATATAAAGCTCTTCATAGATTCATAAATAATATGGGATGCACGTCTGTGCACAAATAGTGCTGACACTTCAGTACAAAAGATTTTGTTGCATCACAATCAGAGGTCTGACACTGAGGAAAAGGAGTAGGAGGAATGATTCACAATATGGAGTCAGAGTAACGGTGTTAAACAAAATAACTGAGGAGAGGTACTCAAATTACAGGACAGATAAATGTAGCTAGGCAATGTTAAAGGAGGGGGTTACATAATTTCCTAACTGTGGTTTTGTTATGAAAAAAGATTATGTAACATTTGTTAAAAGCTTGCTCTAGAAGAGCTAAATGCATTCAAACAAAAGGAAGAAAGAAACAGCCAGCGGAGACTTATAGGGACAAAAGCAGCCCCTCCTCCTCAATGTCTGTAAATACAGTGCTGTTAAACTAGGGAGAAAGTATGAGATAAAGATACATATACTTTCATTACAAAATTTAAGGAAAGGCACCAAACACTGAAAGAAAAGATACACAAATCACTATAAAAACTTGTTTTGATTAGTAAGTTGTAGCCTCTGTCAAACAGTCTTATTATGAAGCACACAGAATCAGTCAGAAAGTGACTGTAGCTTATACAAGTCAATGATCAGGTTCTACAGCGTAAAAAACACAAAAGATACAGGTTAAGAAAAGTTCAGCGATTCTTACTGAAGGAAAATGGAGTACTTTCATAGGTTCATAGGTTCATACTAGGCTATCTGCCCTAGGGCATTTATAAGCCTAGCCAGAGTGTGTGTGGCTTTCACCACCCCTTAGGATGAGAATACTATACCCATTAGTTTGCTGTGCCTCTGTCCAGCAGTGACACAGAGATGATTCCCGGGGTAAACCTACGATCTCCCATCCACTCGTCAAGATTTCTCTTGAACAGAGTCAGTGAGGGGCTCTGCGTCACATGGACTGGGATTCTGTTCCATAGTGTAGGGAGTCTCTGGGTGATGAATCTGTCCCTCCAGCACATCCTATTTATATCCGTGTTGAGGTTTAAGTCTCTTGCTCTCGTGGCTCTGGTGGATTTGGATTTTTTTGAGGTGGAGCATGTCCATTAATTCCGGGTTGGACATGGCCTTGTATGTCAGGCACAGATCATCTGTGAGCAGACGGTATGCGACTGAATAGAGCTGGAGTTTCTTCAGTCGGGCAGCGTATGACATATGTTTGAGCCCCTTTATCCTTTTGGTGAGGAACTTTTGAGGTCTTTCCAACTGCTGCAGGTGTCGGGTAAGGTACATTCCGAATGGGGCGTTGTACTCAATCATTGGTCTGATAAGTGAAGAGTACAGGGGTACAATGACCTCTCCTGATCTGGATGTGAATCCCTTCATGATCAGGTGGGCAATGTAGAAGGTCTTCCTAACCACTTTGGCAATGTGAGTGTCAAAAGAGAGGTTACTGTCAACTTGGGTCCCCAGGTCCCTGATAACGTCTTCTGTGTTTAATGGATTACCACCTATGTGGTAATTAGGTGCTACCTTGTTTTTCCCAAAGGGTATGACTATACATTTTTTGGCATTTAGCTTAAGGCCATGGCTCTGGCACCAGTTATCCATTTCTATGAGACCTCTCTGGAGGATGTCTGTGTCTGATGGAGTGTCAATTATGGTGCCCAGTTTGCAGTCATCTGCAAATTTTGTCAGCCACAATCCCCCTATGTTTGCCTGCACTTCAGAAAAATAAATGCCGAACAAGAGGGGGCCCAGGACTGAGCCCTGTGGGACACCGCTCGTGACCAGCTTAGAGTCTGGGACATGGCACCAGCAACTCTAACCCTGTGGGTTCTGTCCTTGAGCCAGTTTGCAACCCATCTTGTGACATATGGGTTTACATCTAAACTGGTGAGCTTTTCTATGATGCCCGAGTGGGGTATTGTGTCGAACGCTTTTGCTACGTCAAGGTAGGCTGTGTGAACTGCCTTACCCTCATCAATGGCCTTAGTGACTGTTTCGAAAAAGTCGACCAAGTTCAAGAGGCAGGATCTGCCCTTGACAAAGCCAAATTGGGTAGGATCCAGTGTCTGTAGGTCCCCAATGTCTTTATGAGTTCCATTATGATCCTCTCCATAGCTTTGCAGACAAGGCTCGTCAAGCTTATGGGGCGGTAATTTTCAGGGTCCGTAGAAGCACCGCCTTTGTGGAGTGGGACCACAGTTGCCGTACGCCATTCTTTGGGTACGTATCCTGTAGTAAGGCTAAGATTAAACAGCAGCCTTATGTGTGGGTTTAGTTCCTCATTGAGTTAGTGTAGCACACAGCCGGGGACACCGTCCGGTCCCATTGATGCTGTGTTTTTTGCTTTAGAGAGAGCAGCTCTCACCTGGGCATCTGAGATGTTTGGGAGGCTAGACTCTGGTGGGATAGATATTTCTCCTTTTGGGGGGGAGGGAGGGGAGAAATTTGCACTGAACCTGTCTGCCAGTATATGTTGGCAATGTCTGTGGGTTCAGTGATTTTTGTATCATTTTGGACTAATTCTGAGCATATCTGGGAGTTTCCACCCAGGTTTCTAACATAGCTAAAGAAGGCCTTATGATTGTCTTTTGTGTCATTAGTGATTTTTCTCTCAAAGTTGGCCTTGGATGATTTTATGAGTGATCGTAGTTTTCTGCTAGTAGTGATCAGAGATGCCTTCCCTTTTAGGGATTTTGCTCTGTCATGTAGTAGCTTTCTCCTCTTGTTGTAGAGTTTGTTTATGGCTGGGGTCCACCAGACCGGGCGCCTGCCTTTGGTGGAAAGGGTCTTGATTTTATTAGGGATTGCTTGATCCAAACATTCCTGGAGGTGCTCGTAGAAGGCATTTGTAAGGGTTTCAGCAGCGTGGGTTGTGGTTTCCACTGGCTCGGGGGTCTTGAAGGATACCACTCCAGTCTTAAGAAGTGTGAAGTTTGCTTTTGAGAAGTTCTTCACTGTGGTCTTTTTTGCTGGGGTTGGGAGCGGGATGTGGATCTCCAGTGAGATTAATTTATGGTCTGATCTCACCAATGAGGGATATACTTCCGGTGTGGAGCATTTTGTCCCCATGTTTGTGATGATCAGGTCTAGTATATTTTCTCCTCTTGTGGGAATGGTGACTAGTTGTTCCATAGCATTTGAGTTTATGAACTCCAGGAACCTTTGGGCTAGGGTGTTGGGGCTTGAGTAATGTTCCCAGTCTATGTTTGGGTAGTTGAAGTCACCCAATATGATGGTGTTTGGAGAGACATTCATACTCTCCAGTGTCTTCAGGAAGGCTGTGTGGGTTTCCTGAGTTTGAGAAGGTGGTCTGTAGCATGCTACAAACTGTAGAGCAGTTTTACCTATGGTTAATTGCACCTGGATGGTCTCCGATGCTTCGTGCGTTGCCACTAACCTGGAGGTGTGGGTATCCTTTATGAATATGGATACTCCCCCTCCTTTTGTGGTTTGGTCCGGATTTTGGGGCCGGAACGCATGATATGAGGTATAACCTGATAGTGCTGGGGTGCTCTCAGGAGCCTTGAACCAGGTTTCAGTCACAGCACAGACATCAATGTTCTCCATACTGAGGAGGGCTTCGAGGGCATGCATCTTGAGGTTTAGACTTCTGGCATTGAGCAGTATTACCCTTAGTTTTTCTCCATTTTTGTTTTCTAGGGCGGTAGGTTTATCATTTGAGCCTTGCCTAAAAAAGGCACTGTGGGGGTGGCAAGAGCCTCTGCCAATATCCGGAAGCCCAGGGGTGACAGGTGCAAGCCGTCCCATGCGAAGCAGCGTGGCTTGTCAAGCATGTCATCCCAGGCAGACAGACATTGGATCCCCTTAGAATGACACCAGTAATTAAGCCAATTATTAAAGCTGATCATTTTGTCTCTGTATTGTAGCATCATTCTTGGTGAGGGTAGGATACTGCTCAGGGTCATACCGGCCTGGGCTACATAATCTGAGAGCTCCTCTATGTCTCTTTTCATGTAGTCAAGGGAGGTACGTCTCAGGTCATTCACACCGGCATGGACAATGACTGAGTCATACTTGTACTTGCTGTGGAGTGACCTGAGTGCTTGTGTTATGTGGCGGATTCTAGCGCCTGACAGGCAGCTTACTGTGATCTTTTCCTTGTTCAGTCTGGTGAGTGGGACGTCAGTGTGTCTGACTATGGAGTCACCTATAACAAGTGGGTCTGGCATTGTGTTTGGCCTTAAGGGCTGTGACTGTTTAGCACACTGACTTTGAGAACTATGTGTTGCATGTCTTATGTCTTGAGGTGGCAGTTGCTTGGGTGTCTGCTTTGGAGGCCTCTGTAGTTTTGGTAGATACTTGATCAGTGCCTCCGAGTATGTCTTTGTGTGTTTATGTGTTTGTTTTGCAGTTGTGATAGTTCTATGGGAAACTGGGTTTGTGGTGTGCGTGGTTTCCTTCTCCTCCTGTCTGGTCTTGCCAGTCCTGAGTTGAGAGAGCTCAGCCTCCAGTTTGGCTATATAGTTGCATCTCTCACATGTATTTGTGTTTTGTGGGAGAAGGAGTGGGTTGCCTGTGTACATGAGGCAATTGTAACATTGCCTCAAGATACCCAGATTCACCAGCTGAACAGGAGAGGACGCTAGCAACTGACCCTTTGACATGCTAGAAAAAGTGAAATAGTTTGCTGTGTAACTGAGTCAGAAGGGACCTATAGGGAAATGGGTACTCAAGGGGATTATAGGCTAATGTAGTACTTTGTTTAGTATATAACTATTCTGACAGACTAAAATATCTTGCATATAAACCTTTACAAAGTCACGCCTAACCCAACTCATTTTGGGAGCTTGTTTCTAAAACAGAAAAGTGAAGCCAACACAAAATAAATAACGCAAATAATAGAACAAATGAGATGCATTCATTGCCCAATGACTTCCAAGACTTTACAAAACAATTACAGTTCAGAATAAAGAAAAGCATATCATTAAAAGTATTCAACAAAAAACTGTTTTAAACATCTTGGTATCTAGAAATTCAAACAAAGGATTAAAGCAACCATGATTCTAGCTTCATACAGGGGCAGTTGGTAACTTCATATCACGGGACACTGCAGGAAGCAACTGAATGTGCGTGTCTAAGTGGAATGTGGTGGAGGCTCTATTACAACAGGTCAATGACAATTACCTGTGATCAAGCTCATGTGGTCATTCACTTTCATCCACAGACTGCCTCAATATATATCCACTCTTTATAGCCACTTTACTGACTATAAACACCATAAATGCCTGACTACAATCAATAAGGCCAGCCTGAAGTGAAATGGAGCCCTAGAAAAAGGACCTCATGTCCCCCTTTTGCATATTATGCACCTCCCTAATGTCACCCTGTGTTCCTTCAATTCTGGTTCCAACCCATCCAGATAGATTTCTTGCTTGTTTTCCACACCTTGTCTAACTTTTAAGCTGCCTCCCACATTCTTTTAACACCCCCCAAGTGACCAAGACTTCACTGTAATACGTTTGGTGGAAGTAAATTAATTAAGCTGGGGGTCTGTGGGGCACAAAATGACATATGCCTCTAGACCAAGGTGCAGCTCAGAGCTTTTTTTTTTTTTACTTTAATACCTTCTTGATCTAATGACAGCATAAACAAATGAAATCATAAGCAAGGAAAGAAATTCAGTCTTATGTTTTCTTGCAATGAAAAATAAGTTGGGTCTAAAGCTTCAAGTTCAAAGCTAACAAAATTGGAGTTCTTCAATAAAATGAGAAGACAAATGCTTTCAAGGATACAGGAATCTTATTGAGGAATAATATCTGCCTTCCTTTTAATCTGGTGTTAAACTGGGATGAAAATAAAAAGTACAGTTGTGTACACTTACCATAAATGTAGATGTTAAAGTGTATTCACTGTTGCAGTCATTACAATTGGGTTATCCTACTGGCAGGCTACCCTCAGTCAGCCTGAATTCCAAAGTCTAGGTCCGGCGTTGGTTGCTGTCGCCTCTTCCCTGACGTCAGTGCGCCAGGGATATAAAAGATGCAGCCGACCCCATTTTTTTCAGTTTTTCTTGCCCCAGATGTCAGGTGCCCTAAAAAGGGTGGGCTAAAAATATGTCAATAAAACATGCATGCACCAAAGTAAATATTTTGTCTTCATCTACAAGCAAATACACCACATAGGTTGTATAGAATAAAGTACAGATAAGATCCAGCAAAGAAATGGGGGATGGCAGGTGGGTAACCTGGACTGCAACAGTGAATACACTCGAACATCTACATTTATGGTAAATGTACACAACTGTACTATGTTCTTCGTGTTTCACTGTTGCAGTCAATACAATTGGGTTGAATCCCAAAGCTAAGGTTGGGAGCCTGGAGCTAAATAGCATTAGGAGCGGCTATTAGGCCCTGCAGAACTGCAGTGGCAAAGCCTGCCCTGGATTTAGAATAGAGTGGTAAGTGATAGTGCTTTGTGAAGGTGTGCACTGAACTCCAGGTAGCAGCCTCTAAAATATCTTTGGTTGGTACTCCCCTGAGGAAGGCTGCTGCTCTGGTTGAATGTGGCCTAGTGCCCTTAGGTACTGGCTTGCCATGCTGTGAATAGCAGAAACGAATGCAGTGGCCTATCCACTTTGAAACAGTCTGCTTTGAGATGGCCTTTCCTTGTGATCCTGCAACATATGCCACTAGTAATTGCTCTTTCTGAAAGCTTTGGTTCTGTTCAAAAAGAGGCATAGTTGTCTATGTATGTCCAAAGAATGCAGAATTCTCTCCCCCTTATTCTGTGGGTTTGGATAAAAAGTAGGCAAATGAATGGTTTGGTTAAGGGCCACAATGGACACCACCTTAGGCATAAAAGTCGGGTTTGTCCTCAGAGAAACCCTGCCTGGATAAAAAATGATAAAAGGTTCCACAGCCATGAGTGCCTGTAGCTCTGAGACTCATCTTGCAGAAGTTATTGCTGGGAGCAGAGCTGTTTTCCAAGATAAAAACTGTATATCAGCTGTAGCGGCTGGCTCAAAAGGAGGCAGGGTGAGTTTTTCTAAGACATAATGGAGGTCCCATGCAGGTATTGGTGATCTCCTTGGAGGCCTTAAATTTTTTGCCCCTTTGCCCCTCTGAGGTACTGCCTTAACAGATGAGAAAAGATTGGTGCCTCTGTATTGTAATGGGCCGAAATTGCAGAGGCATGAATTTTTATAGATGAAAAGGATAGGCCTTTGTCCAGCATCTCAGTTAAGTATTGCAAAATCTGAGGAATATTTGGTACAGCTGTGTCAATTCATTGTTCCTGATTCCAAGCACAGAATCTCTTCCATTTTCCAGCATATGATTTTCTAGTACTAGGCCTTCTGGCCTCCAAAATGACATCCATCACCGCTTTAGTGAGAGGTGTGTTCTGTATGACTTCATTATCCGCCATGCTGCTAGATTTAAGGTCTTGAGTTGGCTGTGCAGGATCTGATTGTTCTGCTGGGACAGTAGATGAGGCACTTGAGGTAAGGTCCAGGCTGGGCACTGAGACAAGTTCCTTAGGATTGGATACCAGTACTGGCGTGGCCAGTCTGGGGCAATCAGTATCATTTTTGGCTTCTCCTGTCTGACCTTTAGGAGTACCTTGGGGAGGAGAGGCAGAGGAGGAAAGGCATATACTGTTAAGTTTTCCCAGCTGTAAGATAGGGCATCCACTTTCCATGCTTGTCTGTGATAAGTCCTTGTGCAGAATCTGTTTAGTTGGCAGTTGTGAGGTGAGGCAAACTGATCTATGTCTGGACATCCCCATTTCCTTGTTATCATGCTGAAGACTTGCGGATCCAATTTCCACTCGTGAGGATCCATGAGGTTTCTGCTTAGTTCGTCTGCCAGAGTATTTATCTTTCATGGCAGGACTTGTGCCTGCAGATGTACTTGGTAAGTCAATGCTGTGTCCCACAAAGTCATGGCCAGTCTGCAAAGGGGGTAAGAATGAGTGCCTCCCTGCTTGTTTATACACCACATGACTGTGGTATTGTCTGTTTTTATCAGTAGTTATCCCAGATTTAGTAGGTCCTTGAAGGATGTCAGGGCATTTTGAACAGCTAGCATCTCTTTTTGATTGATATGTAGATGCATTTGGTTTACGGACCATGTGCCTTGAATACATCTTCCTGCCATGTGGGCTCCCCAGGCATAATCCGATGCATCCGTTGTTAATGTCTGTGTGGCTGGGGGTAGAGTGAATGGCTGTCCCTTGTTTTGGTGACAGGCCTTCGCCCACTATCGAAACTCCTGTTTCAGGTAGGGAATGAGAGTAACTATAGTTTCCAGGCTGTGGCAATGTTGAGTCCAAACACTTTTTAGGTACCATTGAAGTTTCCTCATATGCAGTCTTGCATATGGAATTAGTAGAATGCAGGATGCCATGAAGCCCAAAGCCTGCAGAATTTTTCTTGTTGCCAACATTGTGAAATAGGTAGTCAGCTGCCTTTGTTTGTCTGGCGTGAGATAAGCCATCTGGGCAGTTGTATTTAAGCTTGCACCCAGGAATATTATCTCTTGAGAGGGTACTAGTTTTGATTTCTGTTCGTTGACTGTGTACCCTTGGCATGATAGTAATCTCTCTACAAACGCCAGATGCTGTAGCAGAATGTCCTTGTTCGCTGCTTGAATGAGGCAGTCGTCCAAGTAAGGATATATTTGTATTCTTCTTTGTCCGCAGAATGCAATTACTGGTGCCAGGCACTTTGTCCATGAGGGATGAGACTTGTTTTTGTGCCTCTGCCCATTGACGTTTTGGCAGGACTGACCAACCGTTTTGCCTTGGCAGGGGTATGGAAGTGAAACTTGTAGCCTTGTGACACTATGTTTAAGACCCATTTGTCCTGCGTTATTTGCCAATTTTGAGAAAAAAGTGCTAGCTTTCTCCCTACAGGTGCTGCCAGAAGATAAGTGCTTGGCACAGGCAGGGGGAAGTCATTGGGACGGTTTCCTGTATGGCTGTGATTGGTCTTCTCCAGTTTTGGGTGTAGAAGCACCCCATTGTTTAGACCTGTACGAACCTTGGGGCTGGGATCTGCCTCTAGGGCGTCTGCATCTGCCCTTTCGTGACCTGTCTGACACTGGAAAGGACCAATTCTTTGTAGGCCAGTGTCTGCTAAATATTGGTGACTGTGCCTGTAAGAAATCCTTGACTGTTTGCATAGATTTTGCTTTGTCCTCCATTTTCTTTAACACCTCTTCTGCTTTAACACCAAACAAAGCATCATGCTGTAATGGAGTATCTAATAATTTTGCCTTAACATGATCGGGTAGATTTTGTTCCTTTAACCAAGCATGCCTCCTAATGACAGAACCTGTAACTGCGGCCCTGCAGGAGGCCTCCAGAGAATCAAAACCACATTGCAAAGTATGCTTTCCAACTTGTTCAGCTGCATGCAATAAATCCTGCATTTCTTTCTTTTCTGCATATTCAGAATTTATCAACATTTTCTCTTTAAGCAGTGACATAATATATTGCTGGTATTTGCGCATATGAAACTGACAATTTAAAGCCCTTACAGCCAAAGTAGCAGAAGTGTAAATCTTTTTCCCCATTTGTCCAGTGCCCTAGAATCCCTGTCAGAGGGAGTAGGGTTTTTTGCAGTGGAAGCCTTGACCCCCTTTGGGACCCTGAGATATAGTTTCTGGGTCAGCAGCAGGGTTTTTGAAAAGGAATTTATGTGAATCAGGAACCCTGTAGTATCTGTCCGGCTTAACAGGAGCTGGAGGTAAAGAGTCAGGAGTCAGACTGGACTCTGAAAATACATCATCTACAATGTCTAACACAGGTGGAATAGCAAGGGGCCTGCGCTGAGGAAGTAAAAGGAAGTCTCTGAGCCTTTTCTTAGATTATGAATAATCTTGGCTCTCCCAGTGGAAATGCTCCCTCATGGTATGCAGAGTTTCCCCAAAAGAATAATCCTCAGGAGGAGAGGCTGAAGGGATAGATTCTCAGCATCAGAATCCTCATAGGGAGGAAGAGTATTCCTGATCAGAGGACGAATCAGAAGAAATGAAAACCTGATCTGAAGATTCATATTCTGTCTCTTGCCTAGGCCTCTTATCAGGAGGGGGATGGGAACCCCTGATCAAAGTAATTAGGTCTTTGGCCATTTTGAGCATCTGTTTTTTAGGCATGGAGGCCTGTCCATGGGGCTGTTGTACTTGTTTCTTTGTCTTTAGAGGTGCTTTAGTCTTTGCCTTTGAATCTGAAGTCGTTTTAACATATAACTGTGTAGGCCTGAAAACACCCTCAGAAGCCGATGCCTGCTCAGCGGCTCCGGACCCATCTGAGGGAATAGTTTCCGAGGTTCCAATACCTTGAGTTTCTAGCGGCCTAGTCGGCTCCACGTGGGAGTCTGAAGCGGCCTGCGGCTTTAAAGTAGCGGGCGTCAAGGGCTGCGAAAGCGCCTCACTGACAACCGGCGACTGGCTTAGAAGAAGCCTAGTCATCAGTTTTGGACCTCGGATGCCTGTCCTTTTCTTTTTCTTTGTGTTTCTTGGGAATTCCGGTAGTCGGATGGCTATCCGACGACACTGTATAGTTAAATCTTCTGCCAAAATAGTGAAATGCAAAATCGTACTGACGCTTAATAGTGCGTTGGTTAAATCTAGCACAAAACCGACAACTAGCAACGTCGTGGTCAGGGCCTAGGCAAGGAATACAGTAAGAATGAAAGTCCTTATGAGGTATTTGCTTCCCGCAAGAAATACATTTATTAACTTTTTCTGACATCGGTCTGGAGTAAGAAAAAAGTTTCCCCAACAGGGTACTTAACTTTTTAGTGAAGACTTCGGATCTGAAATTCGAACACGAAAATATCAGGAGTCGGACGACCAGCACTTGCGAACTGCTTTTACTTTGTGCACTGTGCGGCAAAAAAGACCGAAGAAAATGGCGTCAGCTGCATCTTTTATACCCCTGGCGCACTGATGTCAGGGAAGAGGCGACAGCAACCGACGCCGGACCTAGACTTTGGAATTCAGGCCGACTGAGGGTAGCCTGCCAGCAGGATAACCCAATTGGAATGACTGCAACAGTGAAACACTAAGAACATCTACAAATGACCAATGGAGTATTTTATACGGATGAGATTCTAGGAGAAGAAACTAAAGCACATGATTAAATCCCATACAGAGACAGAAGTACGTGTAGATGCCTCAAAGAAGGAATCGCACACAAAACTCAACCAGAGAACCAAGGGTTTTTAAATGACAACACTATGCTCAGTGCCAGTCACACATCCTGCTTAGACCACCACAGACAGCCATTTATTGAGAACAGTACGGATAGCTGTGATGGAAAGTGAAAAAAATAGGCAAACTTGCAGCTTTCAGATAACTGCATGTGTATGTAGGAGGGGTTGCAGTGTATTTTCATTACATACACTTCCCATACTAATCAACTATAACCGCTTTGACTGTGCACACCTCAATTGTCAATTTGTGTTAAAAAATAGCAAGAGCAAAGTATTCCATCTGGCTTGACACAAATGTACACTACTACTGCAAAGTTATTAGTCTGAACAAATGACAGCAGTGCTAATCACTTTTACCCACAGGACAATCCCTGTACCCAACAATTAAACAACTTTTTGGCTGTGCACACACCTCAGATCTTAGACTATAATAAACTAAACATTACAATTGGCCACAGTAATACATTTTAACCCTTACACACACAGATATGATCACCATATGAAAGTGAGTGCACAGTTCAGATGTCCGATTACGAAAAAATTAATGACTATATACACAGGAATGATCAGGGACAGATATCAACTTTATACACTTAAGAAGATGCCTGAATAACAGAACTTGCATTGCACTTTTTCTGAAGGCTAATAATTCTGAAACTCAAATATATGTCATTACTTCATCGTCTCCTTTAGGCTTATCCCGGTTAGGGGTCGCCACAGTGGAACAACAGTCCGCAGAATGATTGGCAGTAGAGTTTATGGTTCCAAGTTGCAGCCCGGTGCCCAGCCTTCCACAGAAGGCACAGACACAGACACGCGCACACAGACACGCGCACACAGACACGCGCACACAGACACGCACACACAGACACGCACACACAGACACGCACACACAGACACGCACACAGACACGCACACACAGACACGCACACACAGACACGCACACACAGACACGCACACACAGACACGCACACACAGACACGCACACACAGACTCACACACACAGACTCACACACACAGACTCACACACACAGACTCACACACACAGACTCACACACACACCTAGGGCCAATTGAGAGTGTCCAATCCACCTACAGCATATGTCTTTGGGATGTGGGAGGAAACAAGAGCACCCATAGGAAACCCACATGCGACCACAGGGGAGGACATGCAGACTCCACACAGAAGGCACCCCAGAAGAGAATGAAACTGGAGAATAGTACAGTTTTGTACCCACCATAAATGTAGATGTTAGAGTGTCTTCACTGCTGCAGTCATTACACTTGGGTTATCCTGCCGTCAGGCGGTCCCGCAGTCAGCCAGAGTTCCAAAGTCTAGGTCCGGCGTTGGTTGCTGTCGCTTCTTCCCTGACGTCAGTGCGTCAGGGGTATATAAGATGCAGCCGATGACATTTTCTTCAGTTTTTCTTGCCCCAGATGTCAGGTGCCCCCAAACAGGTAGGCAATACATATTGTTAATAAAACATACATAAAAAGTAAAACCAAAATCTTCAGTTACCAGCAAATACACCACATAGGTAGTATAGGGTAGATACACCACATAGGTAGTATAAGGTAGAAAAGTGTAGATAAGTCCCAGCTAAGAAAGAGGGGATGAAGGGAGGGTAACCTGGACTGCAGCAGTGAAGACAGTCTAACATCTACATTTATGGTAGGTACAAAACTGTACTATGTTCATCGTGTTTCACTGCTGCAGTCATTACACTTGGGTTGAATCCCAAAGCTGAGGTTGGGTGGCTGGTTCTATAGAGGATTTGGGGTGGCTATGAGGCCCTGCAGCACTGCAGTGGCAAAGCCAGCTCTGGATCTAGAATAAAGGGATACTCCTTACCCCCTATGAGGACTCTGATGCTGAAGAATCAATTCCTTCAGCCTGTCCTCCTATCTAACACTGGCGGAATAGCAAGGGGCCTGTGCTGAGGCATTAAAAGAAAGTCTCTGAGCCTTTTCTTGGATTCTGAGTAATCCTGGCCCTCCCAATGGAAATGTTCCCTCATGGTATGTAAAGTTTTCCCCAAAAGAGTAATCCTCAGGAGGAGAGGCTGAAGGAATTGATTCTTCAGCATCAGAGTCCTCATAGTGGGGTTAGGAGTATCCCTGGTCTGAAGAGGAATCAGAAGAAATGGAAACCTGGTCAGTGGAATCAGTCTGTATCCTGCCTAGGCCTTTTATCAGGAGGGGGATGGGAACCCCTGATCAGAGTAATTAAGTCTTCGGCCATTTTAAGCATCTGTTTTTTAGGCATGGAGGCCTGTCCAGGTGAATGCTGTACTTGCTTCTTTGTCTTTAATGGAGTTTTAGACTTGGCTGTAGTTTTTATGGTAAGTTGTGAAGGTCTGAAAACACCCTCAGAAGCCGATCCTGCTCAGCGGCTCCGGTCCCATCTGAAGGGTTAGTTTCCGTAGGCCCAACACCTTCAGTATCCAGAGGCCTACACATCTCCACATGGGAGTCGGAGGCAGCCTGTGGCTCTGAGGTAATGGGTGTCAGGGGCTGTAAAAGAGCCTCACTGAGAACTGGCGACTGGCCTAGAAGAGGCTTCTTCGTCAGTTTTGGGCCTCGGATGTCTGTCCTTATCCTTGTCTTTGCGTTTTTTTGAGTATTCCGGTCGTCAGTTGTTCCGATGGCATGGTATAATTAAACCTTTGGCCAAAGTAATGGCGAGCAAAATCAAACCGACGTTTAATAGTGCGTTTGTTAAATCTAGCACAAAACTGACAACTAGTGACGTCGTGGTCTGGGCCTAGGCATGGAATACAGTAAGAATGAAAATCCTTATGAGGTATTTGCTTCCCACAAGAAATACAATTATTAACTTTTACTGACATCGGTCTGAGGCAAGAAAAAGTTTCCCCAATGGGGTACTTAGCTTTACTGAAGACTTTGGTTCTGAAATTCGAATTGAAAATCTCAGGAGTCAGCTGACCGGCACTTGCGAACTGCTTTTGCTTTGGGCACCGCGCAGCAAGAAAGACTGAAGAAAATGGCGTCGGCTGCATCTTATATACCCCTGGCGCACTGACGTCAGGGAAGACGCGACAGCAACCGACGCCGGACCAAGACTTTGGAACTCTGGCCGACTGCAGGACCGCCTGACGGCAGGATAACAAGTGTAATGACTGCAGCAGTGAAACACGATGAACATCTCTTGCTGTGAGGTGGCAATGCTAATCGCTGCACCACCATGGCCGCCCAAGTATTTGTCATTACTTAGTTCATAGGTTCATACTAGGCTATCTGCCCTAGGGCATTTATAAGCCTAGCCAGAATGCGTTTGGCTTTCGCCACCCATTTTAAATTTATTTTGCTATGCCCTTTTTCGAGGTTAGTATACTGTGCCTCTGTCTAACAGTGACACAGAAGTGATACCCGGGGTAAACCTACGATCTCCCATCCACTCATCAAGATTCCTCTTGAAGAGAGTCAATGAGGGACTCTGCCTAACCTGGACTGGGATTTTATTCCAGATTGAGGAGAGCCTCTGGGTTATGAATCTGTCCCTCCAGCATGTCCTATTTATTTCAGTGCTGAGGTTCAAGTCTCGAGCACGTAGCTAGATGGGATTTGGATTTTCTGAGGTGCAGCATGTCCATTAATTCGGGTTGGACATGGCTTTATCGTCAGGCACAGATCGCCTCTGAACAGGCGGTATGCCACTGAGTAGAGCTGGAGTTTCTTTAACCGGGCAGCATATGGCATCTGTTTGAGCCCTTTGATCGTCTTGGTGAGGTACTTTTGGGGTCTTTCCAGTTGCTGCAGGTGTCTGGTAAGGTACATCCCAAAAGGGGCATTGTACTCCATTATGGGCCTGATGAGGGATGAGTAAAGAGGCACGATGACCTCCCCTGATCTAGATGTGAATCCCTTCATGATTAGGTGGGCTATATAAAATGTTTTTCTAACCACTTTGGCCACGTGGTTGTCAAATGAGAGATTGCTATCAACTTGGGTCCCCAGGTCCCTAATTACTTCTTCTGTACTTAATGGATTACCACCTATGTGGTAATTTGTGGGCAACTTTGTTTCTGCCAAAGGGGATGACTATACACTTTTTGGCATTTAGCTTGAGGCCATGGCTCTGGCACCAGTTAGTGACTGTAATACTCACCAATTTGCTAGAACACCACAATCTTTGCAAGAAACAGTCCAAAATGAAACAATATCAGTTGGCAGCTTGTGTGTGTGTGTGTGTGTGTGTGTGTGTGTGTGTGTGTGTGTGTGTGTGTGTGTGCAGACATGAACTATAATGAAACAAATTAATGAAATATGACATTTTCAATATTTATTTATTTTACATCTGTTTACCGGGATGATTCGACTGCGACAGTGCCCATTTTCAGTGGAAGCCCGGGGAGAAAAGATCCAGCCTAAGCTTCCATACAATGTCATCACATCAAGTAATAGAATTTATAGACAAAAGAATGAGTGTTAACACATTTACAGGATAAATTTTAAAAACAAAAATATATACATAGTTTCAAAAGTAACAACTTGAAATACTTGAATACAGACAAATAAATATATGGTTGAACTTGTATATGTGGAGGAACATAAGAAGAAGTTATGTACTCACCATAACGTTCCATCTGAGTAGGTAAACCTCATTTGTCAGCAACCTATGGGAATCGGATCCGACCTCGGATCTGAGCCGGCAGTTTTCAAGAGCTTTAGATCCAAGCTCCAAGCTCCTCCCCCTACCCACAATCCCCTGCCAACCCTGACTGACCTCAGATCAAGTTTGCCCAACAGCAGAAATTGCTAGAAAAATATTATTCTCAAGATAAAGTGGGTAAAACCCATGGACCTGAGTATGAATACATTCGCAAGTGAGGGGGCAGGAGGGAGGGACGGTTGCTGACAAATGAAGTTTACCTACTCAGATGGAACGTTATGGTGAGTACATAACTTCTTAATCTGAAGTAGTTAACTTCATTTGTGCAGCAACCTATGGGACAGAGTCCCCAGCTACCTGAATCTTGGGCGGCCTTCATGGAAGGATGTTCCGGAGCATTGCAGAGCCAAAGGATGCTCTCCCTCTGGAGATAATGTCCAATTTATAGTGATTGATAAAGGTATGACATGAGGCCCAAGTGGCTGCCGAACAAATATCATCCAAAGAAACTCTAGCTCTAAAAGCCGCAGAGGTAGACATAGATCGAGTAGAGTGGGCATGGACTCCCTGAGGTGTGGGCCTGCCAGAACTTTCATATGCTAGAAGGATACACTGTGAAATCCATCTAGACAGTGTAACTTTAGACACTGATTTACCAAAGTTAAATTTGGCAAAGGAGATGAACAACTGGTCGGATTTCCTATGACCAGATGTTCTGTGGATGTAGAAGCGAAGTTGTCTATGCACATCCAATGAGTGTAATTTTTTTTCCCCTTTGTTACGGTAATTTGGAAAAAAGAAAGGCAGGTTAATGGACTGGTTAATATTTGATTCAGAGGCAACCTTGGGAAGAAAAGAGGGATTGGTCCTGAGGTAAACTCTATCCTTGTGAAAGGTCAAGCATGGGGTTTTTACACAGAGGGCCTGTAGTGCAGAGACCCTTCGAGCCGAGGTGATAGCGACAAGAAAGGCCGTTTTCCATGACAAGAATTTAAGATCTACTGAAGCTGCAAGCTCAAACGGGGGAGCTGTCAAGGCCTGAAGCACCAGTGTTAAATCTCAAGGAGGGACTACATCCTTCACTGGAGGTCTGAGCAGAAAGGTGCCCTTCAAAAAGGTCTTACACAATTTTGTGGTGATCAAAGGGCCCAGTTCATTACCCACGTGATAATGAGAGATAGCTGCTAGTTGAACCTTGACTGTGGAGGAGCTATCCCCCTGATGAAACAGCCCTGACAGAAAGTCTAATACAGCGGGCAAAGGAGCTGTGAAAGGATCCAACTTTTGGCGTTCCGCCCAAATGGAGAAACGTTTCCATTTGCTACTATAGATCTTTCTAGTAGAAGGCTTGTGCGCTGCTACTAGAATAGTTTTAACTGGAGAAGAGATACCGGGAGTCCTAGCTACGAGTGGAACTGGAGCAGCCAAGCTGTGAGCTTGAGATTGTCCAGGTTCGGGACTGGGAGCTCTAGGGGGTGGGATATTAGATCCGGACGGGGATCTAGAATCCAGGGGGGATTTCACCAGATGAGACCAAATGTAAGGGAACCAGGTTTGACGAGGCCAAAATGGGGCAATGAGGATAATCCTGCTCGCCAACTGGCTGGCTTTCTGAAGAAACTTCATCATGAGGAGAAGAGGAGGGTAAGCATAAAGAAGACCGGGAGACCAAGCATGCACCAGAGCGTCTCTTGGGGGTTCCCTGGAGGGGGAAATAAGAGCAAAGTAGTCGCAACATTTTGTGTTCGAGGGAGAGGCAAAAAGATCGCAACAGGGTTGACCCCATTTGGCGAAGGTCCGATTCGCTATCTCAGGATAGAGAGACCACTCGTATGGTAACAGGATGGTGCGACTTAGTTTGTCCACTAGGATGTTGGACCGCCCCGGAATGTGCGTTGCTATGAGAAAGCAGTTGGTGGAGATCACCCATTCCCACACCCTCATGGCCTCTCGACAGAGTGGATAAGACCTGGATCCCCCCCGTTTGTGATGTATCAAACAACAGACATATTGTTTGTCTGAATCGCAATCGTTCCTACAGGAAGAAGGTCCTGAAGTGCTTGCAACGCTAATAGCACTGCCCACATCTCTAGGACATTGATATGCAATGAGGTCTCCGTGAGGTCCCACGTGTCTTGGACTGTCCTGCCCGAACAATGCCCCCCCCCACCCGAGGCGGGAGGCGTCCGTGGTCACCGTGGCTAGTGGAGGGGTCATAGAGAAGGGGCGGCCTTGCTGGAGGTCCGGAGATTGGACTCACCATAGGAGGGCCCTCCTGTAAGCCCTGCTGAGGCAAATGGGATGGCTCAGAGGATAATGAAGAAAGGACCACTGGACCTGAAGGGTCCATTGTAAGACCCTCATGTTCAAACGTGCCATCGGCAATAGGTTGATTGCCACCGCCATTGAGCCAAGAGCCGTCAGGACCAATTCCGCCAGAGGAGCTGGAGATTGTAGAATGGCCCGCACGTGTAGCCTCAGGGTTCGTAGTCGATCTGTGGTCAAGAAATCTAGGAGTTTGTTTGTGTCTAATCTGGCCCCTATGAAGTCTATGGTCTGAGTCGGAGTAAGAGACGACTTCTCTATGTTGATAGTGATCCCCAGCCAGGGAGCTAGACGAAGAAAGTAGTTTCTGGCTGCACAGAGCAGATGCCTTGTTGGGGCGGTCAGGAGCCAGTCGTCCAGATTCGGAAAGCCTCAGGTGGGCCGATATCACTACTAACACTTTGATGAACACCCTGGGGGCTGTGGTGAGACCAAAGGGGAGGACCCTGAATTGGAAATGACTGGCTCCTAGCCGGAAGCAGAGGAACCTCCTGAATCCCCTGTCCATCAGAATGTGGTAGTACGCATCCTTGAGGTCTATAGAGCACATCCAATCATTCTCCCGCAAAAGGGGGAGAATGGATTGAAGAGTGACCATGCGGAACTTCTCTTTGGTTACTGACAGGTTCAAGGAAGAGAGGTCGAGGATTGGTCTTAAGTCCCCCGTCTTTTTTGGCACCAAGAAAAACCTGGAGTAAAACCCGGACCCGCACTGGTCTGGGGGGACATGTTGGATGGTTCTTTTTTCCAGCAAATGTTGGATTTCCATTGCTGCGGCCTCCCTCTGATCGGGTGGAACATCGGGGAGGTATCTGGGGCTGCGTGGGCAACGAGAAAAGGGAATCTGATATCCTCTGGATATAATGCGAAGCATCCAGCGGTCAGCGGTCTGTTGTGATGGACTCCCAAGCTGCTAGGTGCTTCGAGAAATGCCCCCCGACTGCCTCCAGAGTGGAGCAGTCGGGCAACCCCTCAGAGGTGTTGCGTGGGTTGGTCCGAGAAGGGTTCTCTGGATCCAAAATTCCACAGACCCCCTCTGCCTCTAGGGTGGCGTCCACCCTGCCCTCCTCTGCCGCGGAAGGGCTGGGAGTCCAGAGCGGGACGGGACTGTTGCGACTTCCGGAACCACATCTTCTTCTGACCTTTTTAGTTCTTAGAGAAGGACCTCTGGGGAGTAGAGAAGCGGACTCCAATGGCAGACGTCTTCCTGTCCTTTTCGCTCTGGACCAAGGTATCTCGCACGGTTTTGCCAAAAAGGGCAGAACCATCGAAAGGGGCATTAGCGAAAGACGCCTTAAAGGGTTCCGCGAAATCACAGTGCCGGAGCCAGGCCTGACGTCTCATGAGGAGGCCCGCTCCGCTGGCTCTAGCAGCTCCTTCCGTGGCATGGGACAGCAGCCGCATAGAGGTGTTAGATATGGATCGTAGAGTGGCCATCCGGGTGGATTGCAATTGCTTGTCCTCTGCTGACATGGACTCTGGGGGGCGACGCAGCGTACTCTTTGATAAGGTCCCACTAGCGACCTCACAGAGAAGGTAGCCAAACTAAACACCCGCTTCCCTAGGCGGTCCATCGACCGAGACTCCTTGCTCGGGGGATGAACCGAGGGACTCTCCTGAGCTAGTTCCCTCTTGGTGGCCGCCGCCACCAACATGGCATCTACAGGGGGACACTTACTCCAGTGGGACTTGTCAGAGGGTGGGCTAAAGATCTTGTCCGGGCGCTTGGGGACTGGCTCCACAGTGTCCGGCTCCTTCCACGCCCTGGTAGTAATCAAGTCTACCAGGGGGTCGGCTGGAGGGGACACCCAAGAGGTAGACTGGCCTGCTTCAAACGCCTGCAGGAACACGGATTCGTCCGAATAAGGCTCTGGGGCAGACCACCCCACCCCTTATCCTAAGCATCTCCATGATGTCACCAAATGGGACATCTTTGGGGGGTGATCTTGGGGAGCCTTCCCCTTCCTCCAAATCAGTGTCCTCAATCAAGGACTCGGGGGAGTCCAGGTGCCTCCTTTTGCACCTTCGCTTGTGAGGAACCTCCACTGGGGGGGGCTGTTCGAGGAGGTTTCCCAGCCACGTCTTGTTCCAATGGAACTACCTGGGACGTCAAAGCAGGCTGTCCCTGGGGCCGGGTGATGGAAGTCTGACCCAACAGAGGAGGAGTGCAGGGTGGAGCCGTGGCAAGGGCCGGGGGCCTGGATTGTCTCGACAGGGCCCTCTCCACCATGTCGAACGCCGAGGAAGAGCTGCTCTCTCTGGGATCCAAAAGCAGACCCTCACTCGGATCCGACGGACGGATCGGGGCCGAAGAGATTGGATCCGATGGACCAGTATGCTCCGACCTGGACGGAGCCGAAGGCATACAGATACCCCCGGATCCGAAGCTCAGCCCTCAGCTCAGAGAGTGGGATCCGAAGAAGAAAATGGACTCGACAGACTCGAGGGAAGTGTCGGTGCCGAAGTACCAGAGACTATCGGCGCTGACACCCCCCCCCCCCCCCGGCTCCAAGGCTGCCCGGCTCAGAAGACTCCGAACCTGGGAAATGGGACGGAGAAGGAGCTATCGGGGCAAAGAAGGGGGTCGAGCTCCCCCCCCCCCAGAGGGGGGGGGCAGGAGCACTCCCACCTGCAGTTGGGCCTGGAGGAATCTTCTCATCATCTGGTCCAAATCTGCATCCGTGAGACTTCTTGACGAGGTCACTGAGGCGGGAGTGTCGCCTCGATGACCTCGAAGGAGATCGGGTCTCCTCCTCCTCAGGACCCGGTGAAAAGCACGGGGACCAGATCTGAGAAGGAGGAGACCCAGAAGTTCTGGGGGGAGAAGACCGCTTAGCCGGGGGGGGGGGGCAAAGCGGAGGCCTCGGCCCGCCGCTTGTGGTGTTTCTCCCTCCTTTTTTCTTTCCTGGCCTCCCTCTCCTCCGGACCTAAAGCGGGAGGTTGAGTCCTGGCCGGGGGGAGGGAAGCAGGAGTGGCAGCCGCCGCAGCGGGAGCCATGGGAGAACCGGAGGTAGAAGTCGAGTCCGGGGGCAGAAGACCCGCCAGAATCCGCTTAGACCTCCAGTCCTTGAGTGCCCTGGGGTTGAACACCGCACAAATGGTACAACCAGAGGACAGGTGCTCAACCCCAAGGCACAACACACACCGAGTGTGGCCATCCGCTGGGGACAGCTTATGGCCACACTCGGTGCACTTAGAAAAAATCAGCTTTGGGGCCTCAGACATATTAACTAAAAAAGGTAACCAGACACACTAGGCCCCAAACACATACACACAACCCTGACGGAACCACGAAGGAAGGGGGAGGTTAAATATGAAAAATATTAAAGTAAACTAAGAGAGTTTAAATTAGAAAAAGGGACCTGAACACACACACACACACCAAAAATTTAAGAAAAGGGACAAAAAGGTTAAATTTTTCTCACAAAGTGAAGAAACACCTGGAACTCGTTGGATCAAGCTGCTGAAGTAAACCGCGGCAAACTAGATCTGGGGTCAGTCAGGGTTGGCAGGGGATTATGGGTAGGGGGAGGGGCTTGGAGTTCGGATCTAAAGCTGTTGAAAACTGCCGGCTCGGATCCAAGGTCGGATCCGATTCCCATAGGTTGCTGCACAAATGAAGTTAATTACTTCAGATCATTAGTTAGGAAATTAAGTCAGGAGAATCACTTAGGCAAAGTAGTGCACATATCAAATCATTTAACATTTAACCTTAACCAAACAATATAAACCAAAAAAAGATCAAGCAAAAATAAAAAAGTGTTTTTGCAAAGGGATAAGCTACCCACATCCCCACTAATTAAATATACTAACTCAGAGATCACACAAATGGGGAAGAAAGAAAAAATTCTCAGCCCAGTGTTAGCAATCTCATACTAACAGATAAATTAAGATAGCAAATGAGCCAGCATGCAATTACATACACAAGCTCATGCATTTATACATATGTAAACATATTCAAACATATGTACATGAAAGAATTTTGCAATCAAATAAGTTTGCTGTAATGCAGAAGTAAATCAGTCATCTGAATTTTAAATCAATGAACTACGACCTACAAACACGAGCACCCCCACGTAAAACACACACACGTAAATGTACTACTTCCTACAGCTAGCAATAGCAGGAATAATGCTTGTATTAACAAAAAAATCTTTCCTCTGCACTCGTATGTTAATGTCTTCTCACACTTTCAGTAACAGGTTTAGTCACGTGATGTAGCTTGATCCATCCTCATTGCCTCATACAACAGCCCTGTGGCATACCTGTTGACTGACAATTCTGATGTCCTCAACAGGAGCAAAGAGCTGTGCAGACTGGTGGAGTAAGTGTCACATGCTACCCTTAAAAATTATTCTTTTGCAGGGATGATGCCCTGAAGTAGGAGGCTGTGCCCCACAAACCCTGCTACTTATATAAATTAAGTCAGGGATTACTGTATCTCAAACTAAGAGGAATTCTCAGAGCAGTTAGACTCGGTTTTCATTTTTTAAACCATCACCTGTTTTGTGATTCTTCTTTTGAATGTCACTTATTTCTCACATTTCTGCCAACAAGGCCCCCAAATTTTAAGTTTGACAGCAAAACTTGTAAACAAATTCTGACCCTGTAATAATTAGTAGCATGTATAGGATGATGGAGCAGGACAAGTTTTATTTCTGTATGTAGTATGGTATAAAATATGCAGCAAATACCACAAGTTAATAAAAACAATTTACTTTCATTAAACAAAAATAAATTAAAGGAGCACAATAATATTAAATATCAATTCTGTTAAGATTTCCCCCACCCCTCCCAAAAAAGACAAAAAAAAAAATCATACAATTTTCTCTTGCAGATTTCTAGTACAATCCAAAGTGCTCTCCTCCTCTGGCTTCCTTGCAGGAAGACACCCAAGTTTCTTCAGGAGATTCTAGAATGTCTTCTGCAGCATGCTCTCCACAGCTACTGTTCCATGCACAAATTCCCTCTGCACTTAAAGCCAACCTCTCTGGCTAACAAGTCCATAGCCCTTCTTTTTACATACGACTTAGAAAAAATAAATGGCTTGTGCCGGCAATTTCTGTGGGAACCCACTACAGCTAACAAAAAAAGTATACACGCATACCTTTAAGGATCATCACTAATTGCAAGCATGTACAACATTCTATGTACAGAAGTATTGTTACATTTCACATTTACATCATTTGATACATCATAGTGAGAAACATCACACTAGACCACACTACTACTTGGTTTTAGGCTCACTTGATGGGCTTTGAACCCTAGACGGGTCATCTGCATTGTAGTGGAACGAACCTGATCTTTATTTTACATTAACATAAATGTCAGTAAAGACAGAAAACCACCTACAAAATTCAGTTTTTTCCATCCTGTTGCTTGGATAGCCAAAAGAAGGGAGGCATGGTCTGTGGCCAACGTTCTTGCCAAGAATGTAATATTTCAGTGACGAGCACCTGTTTGGTCACCAAACATTCCCTTTGGACATTGGAATACCTGTTCTCTGCCTCTGCTTAGCTTGTGACTTAAAAAACATACAGGACTGTTTTCACAGGAGGGGAGAACACTTCCCCTAGAACTACTTCTGATGCATCACAATAAACTATGAGCGGTTTAATGAACTCTGGGGATGCTAAAACAGGTTTTGCACAAAATGCTTCTTTGAACCACTGAAGACCAATTTACCCTAACAGGCATCTTCTCTTGTACCAAATCTGTAATAGGACAAGCTACAGATGTAAAAAAGTGTAGAAATCTCTTGCAGCCAGTTATTTCTTAGCAAGAATAGGCCAATTCTGCTTCTAGCTCTTCGTTCTGGCATCTGACTGCCAATCTGGCTTGTCCCAGGTGTAGATCAGATTCCAGAAATGTGCAATCCCTACTGCCATTTTGTAGAAGCAGCCAGCGAGTGAGCATGTATGATCACAGTAGTTAGATTGTATACAAGTTGCTTAGTCATAGGTCAATAAGCCTTTACAGTGACGTGTTTGTATAGAACAAAGCTGCTTAAACAGAGCCCACGAAGACTCGTTTATTCATGTACTAACATGAAAGTGACATTGCGTCAGAACCGAGATGGAAAAGAGAAGAACATTTGGAGCCATGCAATGTAAAGATGATAGCAAAGGTAAACCAGAGAGAAAACTGTGCGAAGACAACCAGAAAGAATCAAAGGTAATGAAAAGTAATACAAATTATTTACTCGATGCAAAGAGGCAAGAAGAGGCATTACAAGAGCACAAACCACATTATAAGGCAAATAGAAAGTACAAAAAGTTTGTTAACTAAAGAAAATGTTTAAGATAAAAGTATCTGACAAAATGAATATATTTAAAGTACAAAACTAGCATGTTTAAGGATGAACAAGCATGTTTAAGGATGAACAAGCATGTTTAAGGATGAACAAGCATGTTTAAGGATGAACAAGCATGTTTAAGGCAGAACGAGTGTATTTAAGGCAGAACGAGTGTATTTAAGGCAGACCTGGGCATGTTTAGAGTAAAATGAGCACAAAGAAAGCACGCTGGGCATAAAAAAGAAAAATGTCTTAAAAGAGCAAAATTAATATAATAAGAAAAAGAGCACAGCAAGCAAAAAATAAAGCAAGGTGACTATGTTTGGGCATAACTATGGCTTCGTATTGTATCAAGGGTGCAATTAAAGTTATTCAAAGTATCTATGTGTGTGTAAAACTGCTTACAGTGTGTGCTTATTACTGTGCATGTATTAAGAGTTCACTGCGTGTAAAGTGCAACTATCTAGTGTAATTCACTCAAAGCATAGTTGTTTGAAGAAAAGTTCTTGCGCTGGGTGTGTCTCTTCGTAAACTACAGAGTGCTTCTTGTACAGTAAAGAGTTGCCTAGCAAGGTACCAACATTTTGGGGACATTTCAGTATATTGCATCTAGTCATTTGTAAAGTGCAGATACCTCAAAGGATATTGAATTTGGGCAAAAAAAGTTTGATTATTCGCATTGCGCAGTTGCTTGATGCGTTTCTTGCATTAAGGAAAGTTGCTGATTACAAGAGTATTACAGTGTTCGTGAATTACTCAGTTGCATCGTAAAGTTCTCTTAAAATGATAGCTTTGATAAGTGATGGTGCATGACAGTAGCATTCCTGCCTTTAAAGATAAAATTCCAAGCGATTATTTCAGCATGTTTGCCTTAACCAATTTTGCAAGCACAGTGAGTGGTGATCAATGACTTTAGCATTTTTGCCTTTACCAATTCTGAAACTCTATGATTTTAGCATTTCTGCCTTTACCTATCAAAGATTTCATAAAACACTGCAAAGTCTGAGAAATTATTCTGCAAAGCTCCATAAAGTATTAAAAAGTTTGAAAAGCTATTCCACAGAGTTTCGTAAAGCACTGACAGTTCTAAAAAGTTATTTTGCAAAGCACAATAAAGCATCGAGAAATCTCAAATGTTTATTTTGCAAAGTACAGTAAAGCATCAAGAAACCTAAAAATCTACTTCGTAAAGCACATGAAAGCATTAAGAAATCTAAAAAGTTATTTTGCAACGTGCAATAAAACATCAAGAAGCCTCAGAGGTATACTGCAAAGTCAAGTTAATTGAAAGCACTATGAGGTTTGTTCATTCGCACAGTTCTGATAAGCTTAAAGAGAGAAAGTACAGGTACAGAGCACAAAAGCATTGGACAAATTGTCTTTAGGCCAATTACTTATGCACATGCGTGTATTTGTACGTATCTGCAAGACCCTTCACTGGTATGTGGTAATATGGCAGATAGATTTTGAAAACCTCAACCACTTGTGTTTGAACAGAATATTGAAGAGAACTGGAGAATATTTTAATCAGAGCACGATATTTTCAAACAAGCAGCTTATGCAGATAGAGATGCATGCAAGAGAGCATTCATTTTGCTAAATCGAGCAGGATCGGAGGCCACAGAAAAAGAGCGTTCAATTGTACATGCACCAGCAGTATATGAAGATGATGGTGCAGACCGCCATATTGTTGTGCAAGCTGTGTCCAGAGAAGATCCAGAGTGTTTGAAGCGCAAGTTCATAGAAATGTGCAACCCCCAGATGAACATTACATTAGAGAGGCATTTGTTTTACACAAGAAATCAAAAACCAGAGGAAACATTTGCAGCTTGTATAACGGACTTGAAAAACAAGGCTATAACGTGTCAGTTTGGCGAATTGAAAGATGAGATGATAAAGGATTAGTAGTGCTACAATGAGAAAATACTACTTTGTAACAGTGATATGACATTAAGCAAAGCAATAGAGATTTGTCAGATCCAAGATGGCTTAGTGGTAAATTGCTGTGGCTATGGTGTGCAGGGTCCTGGGTTCAAGACTTGCAATGGCTGATTATTCATAAAATTCACCACGGGGATCACTTCTGTGGCTCTGCTCAACAGGGGCACAGGAAAATCATTTTCTTGGGTAGCAAAAGCCAGGGAACTTTTTTGGCTAGGCTTATATAGGCCCAAAGGCCGATAGCTTAGTACCTACCTATGAACTTAGGTTATGACAGAAAGACATATGTACATGCTTGCGAGTGACAAAAGCATAGTTTCAGTAAGCTCCAGAGCAAACGTACACAGACTGCAACACTTGGCAAACAGAAAAGTACAGTTTTGTACCTACCATAAATGTAGATGTCCGATAGATATGCAACTGCAGTCATAACATATGGGTTGTCCTGCCTCAGGCAGCCCTCGGTTGGTCGAATTCCAAAGTCTGGGTCCGGCGTCGGCTGGTGTCGCCTCCTCTCCGACGTCACAACGGCTGGAGTATAAAGGCATCGGCCGACGCCATCTTCTTCAGTGTTTCTTGCCCCAGATGTCAGGTGCCCACTTAGGAAGGCTAAATTTTGTAAATGGATAAAAAAAATAATCCCAAGCATGCACAACAGTAATAAACAGATACACCATAGGAGATACCCCCAGCTGAAGGGAAGAGGGGTAGTGACCCAAAAAGAAGGATACAGAGGGGTAGGAGGGTGGGAAAATCCGACTGCAGTTGTATATCTTTCGGACATCTACATTTATGGTAGGTACAAAACTGTACTATGTCCTTCAAGAATGCAACTGCAGTCATAACATATGGGTTGAATACCATAGCCAAGCTGGGGGTGGAAGGAACTATGATAAGGATGGTGTAGCTATAATCCCCTGCAGGACTGCCGAAGCAAAGCCTGCTCGGGATCTGGAGTATAATGGCAGGTGGTAGTGCTTGGTAAATGTATGCATGCAGCTCCATGTAGCAGCCTCTAAAATGTCCTTTGTTGCCACTCCTCTTAGGAAAGCTGTGGAAGTGGCTATAGCTCTGGTGGAGTGTGGCCTAATATTGGCTGGCACACCTTTTCCATGAAAAGAATAGCAAAATCTGATGCAATGTCCAATCCATTTTGAAATTGTTTGTTTGGAGATTGCCTTTCCCTGTACTCCAGTAGCATAAGCTACAAACAGCTGGTCAGACTTTCTGGTGGCCTTAGTTCTGTCCAAGTAGTAGCGTAGTTGTCTGTGTATGTCCAAAGTATGCAGTAGTTTTTCCCCCCTATTTTGAGGATTGGGGAAGAATGCAGGCAGATGAATAGCTTGATTTAGAGACACCCTGGAAATAACTTTTGGCATGAATGTAGGATTTGTTCTTAGGGAGACTCTGTCTTGATGAAAAATGAGGAAGGGGGGCACTGCCATGAGTGCCTGTATCTCCGAAACTCTTCTTGCAGAAGTGACTGCCAATAAGAAGGCCGTCTTCTATGAAAGAAATTGCATTTCTGAGGATGCTGCTGGCTCAAAGGGAGGAAGAGTTAGTTTTTCCAATACGTAGTTGAGGTCCCATGCAGGTACTGGCTGTTTTCTGGGAGGTTTGATATTCTTTATCCCTCTTAAAAACTGTCTTAGCAGAGGATGCGAAAACACTGGAGGGTCACAGTTGTATTTTGCTGAGATTGCTGAGGCATGAATCTTTATTGAGGAGTATGAGAGTCCAGTTTGAAACAGTTCTGCCAAGTATTCCAATATCTGAGGAATACTCAGTAGTTCTGTGTCCTGACCCTTTTCGGCATTCCAGATGCTGAATCTTTTCCACTTGGCTGAATAGGTTTTTCTGGTGGAAGGTCTGCGTGCTTCCAGCAAGATCTCTTGAACAGATTTGGAAAGAGAGTTAGGTGTTGAAGTCATGGAAGTCTCCAGGCTGTCAGATGCAATGTTTTCAGGTCTTGATGTACAGTCCTGTAATTGTGTTGCGTTAGGAGCAGGGGCCATAGGGTCAGAGGCCATGGTTTGGTCCAAGTTATGGTCAATAGCAGTGGGTACCAATGTTGCCTTGGCTAGTATGGCGCTATCAAGATGCCTGTTGGTTGTTCTGCCTTTATTTTCAGTATCACCTTGGTCAGCAGAGGCAGAGGGGGGAATGCATACATTTTTAGAGAATTCCAGCTGAAGGAGAGAGCATCCATTTTCCAAGCTAGAGGGTGATGAGTCCTTGTGCAGAACTTTTCCAGGTGATGATTTAGGTGGGAAGCAAAAAGATCTACGTCCGGTATTCCCCATGTCCTTGTCAGTTGAGAGAAAATGTGAGGGTGCAATATCCATTCGTGTGGATCCATGAAGTTTCTGCTCAGATTGTCCGCCAGTACATTGCCCTTGCCTGGTACAAACTGGGATTGTAAGTATATCTTCAGGCTCAGGGATTTTTCCCAGAGAAGCATTGTTAGTCTGCAGAGGGGATAAGAATGAGTGCCTCCCTGCTTGTTTATGTACCACATGACAGTGGTGATGTCTGTCCTTATTAGCAAATGTCCTTCTTGTAGTGATTTTTCGAAAGTCTCGATGGCATGCATCACTGCCAACATCTCCTTTTGGTTTATGTGCAGATGTCTTTCCTTTGGCGTCCATAGACCTTGAATGCATCTGCCCTCCATGTGCGCCCCCCATCCATGGTCTGAGGCGTCTGTTGTGATCATTTGGCCTGCTTGAGGTGTGTTGAAAGACATGCCTTTGTTTAGTTGACTGGCTTGAGCCCACCATAGAAATTCCTTCTGCAGCCATGGAATAAGTGGGATTATGTCCTCTAGGCTGTTGCTGTGTTGAGACCATAAGTTTTTTAAATACCATTGCAGCTTTCTCATATGAAGTCTTGCCAAAGGTATCAGAATAATACAAGATGCCATGAAACCCAGGGCCTGCAGGATTTTCCTTGCAGTCAGCTGGGAAAGCCTTGCTAGGCCTTTGAAGTACTCTGGTAAATGCTGCTGTTTTTCCTCTGTGAGGTAGGCCATTTGTGTTTCCGTGTCCAGTTTGGCTCCTAGGAATTTAATCTGTTGGGATGGTAGTAATTTTGACTTTTGAATGTTGACTGTGTATCCCAAGGCCTGCAGTAGATGCATGACATAGTCCAAATTCCCTTTTAAGGTTTGTTTGTTGTCTACTTGTATGAGGCAGTCGTCCAAGTAGGGGTATTATTTGAATCCCCTGCTGTCTGCAGTGTGCCACTACTGATGCCAGGCATTTTGTGAACACTCTGGGCACAGTAGACAAGCCAAACGGCAATGCTGAGAATTGATAATGCTCTGTTCCTGCAAGAAATCTGAGGTATTTTCTGCAGCTTTGTCTGATTGGGACATGCAGGTATGCCTCCTTGAGGTCCAGAGTGACCAGCCAAGACCCCTTGCCCAGCATGGGAAGAAGCTGCTGCAACGTCAGCATTTTGAACTTTGGCACAATGAGGAAAGTGTTTAGATTTGACAAGTCCAGTATGGGTCTCCATTTGTTTTCTTTTCTTGGAACAAGGAACAGTCTTGAATAAAATCCCTGGCCTTGCTCCTGAGGACGAACTCTTTCTATTGCTTTTATACTTAATAGCTTGGAAACTTGAGAGTGCGCCTCTGCCCTTTGATGATGTGGCAGGTTTGGCATGCCTTGTCTTATTGGTAATGTGTGGAAGTGGAATCTGTAGCCTTTGTTTATCAAATCCAGAATCCAATTGTCTTTGGTTAAGATATGCCAGTTTTGTGAGAATAAGGCTAATTTTCCGCCCAAAGGTGCTTCTCTTTGAACCTTTGTAGGCGGTACGAAAGTGAAGTCATTGTGATTGTCCCTGTGGTGCAGCTGAACTGTCTGCGCCACTTCTTTGATTTGGAGGTTGCCATTGGCGGCCCCTGTAAGATCCTCGGTGTTGTCCTCTACCCCTGGCTCGTCTGCTTTTTCCCCTTTGAAACTGGTCAGAGCCGGGGAAGGACCAATTCTTTGAGGGCCAGTTTCTGCTGAATCTGGGTGGCTGAACCTGAAGGAAATCCTTTACTGTCTGTACTGACTTTGCTTTTTCCTCTATGGATTTCAATACATCTTGTGCAGTAGCACCAAAAAGCTTTTGTTTCTCCCAAGGTGCATCCAGTAACTTTACTTTAACATGGTCAGGCAAAGATTGATCCTTCAACCAAGCATGTCTACGTATTACAGCCCCAGTCATAGCTGCCCTACATGAAGCTTCCAGTGCATCATAACCACACTGCAGAAAATGGTTATTAACCTGCTGAGTGCTATGTATATGATCCTGCAGTGCCTTTTTATCAATAGGCTCAGAAGAGGCTACCTTTTTCTGTAAATCATCCAGGAGAAAATCTTGGTACTGAAACATGTGAAAAAGGCAGTTAAGAGACCTCATGGCTAGGGTAGTAGAGGTGTACACTTTTTTACCCCATCTCTCCAGGGACCTTGCTTCTCTGTCAGCTGGCAGTGGGTTTTGGCAGAGGAGGAAGCCACTCCCTTGGGGCCCTGTGAAATAGTTTCTAGAGCCACAGAGTGGGCCTTAAAAAGGTGCTTGTGAGTGTCAGGGACCCTATAATATCTGCCCGGCTTGACAGGAGCAGGAGGAAGAGAGTCAGGGTTGGCACTGGAGTCAGAGAAAACATCATCCAAAACATCCATAACTGGAGGGATAGCCAGAGGTCTGTGCTGGGGGAGCTTGAGGAAAGTACGAAGCCTTTTCCTGGAGTCAGAGAATTCCTGACCCTGCCATTGAAAATGTTCCCTCATGGAATGCAGAACTTCCCCAAATGAGAAATCCTCTGAAGGGGAGGCAGAGGGAATAGATTCCTCAGCATCAGAGTCCTCGTAGGCCTGGAAGGTTTCTTCTTGAGTGTCAGAGTGCTCAGAATCCCCAGAGGCTTCATCCGAGGAGAGGTCGTCCGCCTGCTCAGTTCTAGGCCTTCTCTCTGCAGGTGGCTGAGAACCCCTGTCCGGATGAGGCTGAGACCCCCCGATAAGGGAAATAAGATCTGCAGCCAGAGACATGATCTGCTTATCAGAGGAAGGGGCCTGGGCAGGTTTAGGATGGGCCTTGGCCTGACTGGCGGCCTTAGCACGTGCAAAGGCCTTGATGGACATGGAAACAGGAGGCCTAGCAGCCCCACGTGCAGGCGTTACCTTGTCCACAGGAATGGTGTCGGGTAGATCCAGAACTTCGGCTTCCGGAGGAAAATCAACAACCGGCACTGGAGAGGTCTCGAGACCGAAGGTCGTGTTAGCGCTGTGTCGTCGGCCTGGAGCGGTAGATTTACCACTTCTGAAGGAGCCGGAGCGCTAGTAGAGGGTTTAGGAGAAACATCGGTAGTGGACGCGGGCCGAGGATGTCGGTCCCGGTCCTTGCGTTTTTTAGCAGATTGGGTTGTCGGTTGTTCCGACAGAATGATATACGCAAAAGATTCACCGAAGAAGTCCTTGGCGAATTCTGCCCGGCGCCTGAGAGTGCGCTTATTAAAGCAGGCACAGGCAGCACAGGCCGAGACGTCGTGGTCTGGGCCCAGGCAGGAAAGGCAGAGAGAATGGAAGTCCTTATGAGGTATTTGTTTACCACAAGACAAACAATTATTAACTTTCTCAATTTGTTCTGACATCAGCTGAGGCAAGAATAAATGTTCCCCAACGGGGTACTTAGCTTTTAGATGACTTCGGTACTGAAAACACAGGAGCTGACCGACCGGCACTTGCGAACTGCTTCTGCTTCGGGCACCGCGCGGCAAGAAAGACTGAAGAAGATGGCGTCGGCCGATGCCTTTATACTCCAGCCGTTGTGACGTCAGAGAGGAGGCGACACCAGCCGACGCCGGACCCAGACTTTGGAATTCGGCCGACCAAGGGCTGCCTGGGGCAGGACAACCCATATGTTATGACTGCAGTTGCATTCTTGAAGGACATCAGGCATAAGCAAAGGGCAGCAACAAGGTTTCTAAAGAAGGTACAAAGCTTTGCAGAATGTTCCAGGAAATGTGCAAGCTCCCCCACCAGCTCAGTGCAATACAAATGTGAGTCAGCAAAACCCAAATCTAGCTTTATTGTCAACTGTCGCAATTGTGGTGCAAATCATGAGTCTAAGAGAGAGAAGTGTTTAGCATATGGTCAGCAATGCCACAAGTTTAAGAAATTGAACCACTTTCAAAAGTTTTGCAAATCAAGTAAGCTTCACTCAGCTGTAAAGAAATGTCATACACAAAAGCAAGTTGATCAAGGAGAGCCAGAAAACTCAGTTTTCTATTGGGTGCATCAGTACTGGGAGAAAGAGCTGATGCAGTGAACTTATTAACATGGAGTGAAGTGTTTTGTATGGTTTGGATCAATGGGAAATCCACAGAGCTCAAAGTAGACACCGGATCAAAGTGGAATGATACATCAACAGACACATTTACAAAAGTGAGAACCAACAAACAACTCAATGTAACCAACAGTGTGTGACTTGTTGCAAACGGAGGTGCGGAAATTCAAACCAAACGTTCAGTAATACTTTCATGTTATCTGGCTGAGAACTGTTACAGCTTATTATTCTACTTAGCCTGACAAGTGCACACTTTCCTGGGTCTCAAAGGTAGTTTGGGAATGAATCTGCTTTCTTTTGCTAAAGTTGTTCATCATGTGAATGCAGTTCCAAGTTCAAGTTTTTCAGAAGCCATTTTCTCAGAGTATGCTGATGTTTTCGATGACAAATTGGGCAAACTTCCAGTTGTGTATTTTATGAAGTTAGATCCCGAGATCACTCCAGTTAAGTCAGACCAGTAAGAACAGTTCCAATAGCAATGCAAAATACAGTCAAAGCTCAGTTGGATAAGATGGTGCAGCAAGGTGTGATTTTTCCAGTCACAGAACCAACTGAATGGGTGTCGTCCATGGTAACCTGTCATAAGAAAGGTTCAGATGACATCAGAATATGAATTGAGCCTAGAGATTTGAACAAAACATTAAAAAGGCCACATCATCCAATGGGCACAGTTGAGGAAGTTGGAGCTCAATATAAAATGCCACTGTATTTTCTGTTTTGGATGCCAAGAATTCATTTTAACAAGTGATGCTTGATCTCATTTTTAACTACGTCTGGTACTCTGTTTGGCAGACACAGATTTGTAAGGATGCCACTTGGAATAAATTCTGCAAGTGAAGTCTTTCTGCATGCAACAAAACAAATTTCTTTCAGGTTATCCTTGTGCCATAATAATAGACTATCAATTAGTTGGAAGCAATGGCGAAGCAGAGCATAACAGAAACCTCAAGAAAGTTTTAGAGTATGTGAAGTAAACTTGAAGCTTAATCCTCTGAAGTGCAAATTCAGACTTCCAGAAGTAACCTTTTTTAAGTACAATCTTGAGACTTGACCCAACTAAACAGCTATTTTAGTGATGTCAACACCAAATGTGCAAGGTTTACAGCATTTTCTGGGCATGGTCAACTATTTAGGTAAGTTTATACCAGATTTCAGTGAGTTGAAAGCACCTTTTTGAGAGAGCCAACATGCAAAAATGTTGTATGGTCATGGTTGCAACATCATCAGAAAGCGTTTGATGACCTTAAGCAGAAAATTGTGATCCTGTGTATCCTGTGATGCTTCAAAATTTGGTCTTGGTACAGTTATTCTTCAAGAGGGCAGACCAGTAGCCAATGCATCTAGGAAACTTACTCAAACTTAGATGCATTATGCTCAAATTGAGAAAGAGCTTTTGGCGACAGATTTCATATGTTCTAAGTTCCATGATTACATTCACGGTTGCGCTATCCAAATCGAAACTGATCATCAGCCTCTAGATACCATTCTAAAAAAGCCTATGCATTCTGCTCTGGCGAAAATACAAAGATTGATGCTCAAAATTGCAGACGTTTTTGTTTTTCTTTCAGCTTTTCCCAGTTAGGGGTCGCCACAGCGGAACTCCAGTCCAGTAATGATTGGTAGTCGATTTTTTATGGTGCAGAGGTGCTAGCCCGAAGCCCAACCTTCAACGAAGGCACGCCCATTCACGTATGTCTTTCGAATGCGGGGAGGACATGCAGACTCCACACAGAAGACACTCCAGCTGAGAATCAAACGGGAGAACCTCTTGCTGTGCAGTAACAACGCTACCACTGCACCACTGCGGCTACCACTCAAAATTGCAGAAGTACAATTTCAAAATGGTCTACACTAAAGGTAAATTGCTCTACCTAGCTAATACCTTACCTTATCCAGATCATCTAGAAGTACAACAGAACAGTTTGATGCTGAAACTTTTGACTTTGATGTAATGTCAGTGCATAACTTTTCCACCACTAGACTTGACGAGTTGAGAGATCACACTATAACTGATCTAGTTTCACAAAAGCTTAATCACTACATCAATGTCAAATGGCTATCAAAGCAATCTAGTGCATCATCTGAAGTGCAATCATATTTTCCTTACAGAGATTGTTGATGGAAGATGGCATTAGTTTCAAAGGTAACAAAATTGTTGTTCCCGATTCCTTACAGCAAGACTATATTCAGATTTTGCATCCTGGTCACCCAGGTTTATTATCCACTAAGAGAAGGGCAAGAGAACTAGTATTTTGGCCTTCATTATCAAAAGATATTGATAAGAGTTCTTTCTTCTTGTTCAGTATGCAATAGTACCAGAACGCATTTGCAGAGGGAACCGCTTCAGCTAAATCCAATACCTGAACTACCTTGGTTTACTGCAGCAACTGATATCTTTGAATGGAACAATCAACACTATTTGGTTTTGGTAGACTCTTACTCGAACTGGTCTGAGATTTATCTGCTACCAAACGTAACCTCAGCACCTGTTATCACTAAGCTAAAACATAATTTCTCATTTCATGGTAGTCCATATAAACTGTTCTGACAATGGTACTCAATTTACTAGTCAGCTGTTTCAGAAATTTGCAAGAGAATGAGACTTTGTAGATGTTATTAGTAGCCCTGAATATCCTCAGTCCAATGGTCTAGCTGAACGAGCAGTAGAGTGCAAAGCAATTACATGAAAAGTCAAAGCGTGACAATACCAATGTATTCTTCAATTTACTTACTCTCAGAAGCATACCTCATGACAATATTCTTGGCTCATCTGCTCGAAGACTGCTTTCCAAACTAGAACTACGCTACCTATTTCAACAAATATGTTACAGACTAACTAAAAACATTAAAAACATCAGGGTTCAATTGTTGAAGAAGCGTAATATCCAGAAATCTAGTTATGACAGATCAAGCAGATTACTTCATTCATTGAGGGAAGGAGAAATGGTACAAATTCAGACAACGAAAGGTTTTGATTGAATAGGACAGATAATGGGCATCTGTGCCAAGCTGAGATCCTATTGGGTAGGCTCTGAGGTGTGGAGTATAGAAGGAATCACAGACATCCTCCTGTACCACAATCGTCACTACTGCAATTACAACACTGTATCTGTGATGCAGACTCTAAATCAAAGAATGAGACGGACATTGTTTCTAGACCAAAATGTGTTCAAAAGTCTGATTCATTTCCAAAAAGGAATTTGAATATTCCACAGGTCAAACATTTTGCAGAGACTGTTCCAGTTGCTTAATCCGATTCCCAAATTTATGTCACACGACATGTTCGAGTTTCTAAGCCTAGTGTGAAATACACAGCAACATGGACTTGATTGTGTGTTTGTGTAATATATATATATATATATATATATATATATATATATATATATATATATATATATATATATGTATGTATGGGAGCGCTACAGAATCCTGAAAGTTCAAAATACTGAAAAATCAAAATACTGAAAGCACACAGGATACTAACACTCACTATATTCCAGCATAGTACATACAGAAACGTATTACCCTTCAACTATATGCATGGGGGCAAGTCTCCCTGCATCCCCCATGTGGGGGGGGCTGTACCTCCCCACACCCCCTGCTACTTAAATATATCAACTCCGAGATTGCACTTCACTATACTGAGTTGATATATTTAAGTAGCAGGGGGTGTGGGGGGATTGCCCCCCCGCTTATACTTGGAGAAAAATAATGTAGTTTTGTGTTTTATTTGTTTCTGTATGTACTTGTACTGGAATACAGTAAGTGTTGGTATCCTGTGTGTTTTCAGGATTTTGAGTTTTCAGGATTTTGAACTTTTGAGATTTTGGTCTCAGGATTTTGGGCTTTAAGGATTCTGTAGCATTTATATATATATATATATATATATATATATATATATATATATATATGTGTGTGTGTGTGTGTGTGTGTACTTAGTATTATATAATGGATGTCTTTATATTATCTGTGAATTCTGCATGCTAAATAATGTCTTATCAAATTGCATGATCTATTTCTCAAAGAGGGAGGATGTAGATCAAAGAGTAGCATGTCTATGCTATGTTTTTAAGAAGCATGCAAAGCTGTCCGTGCACGTATAAATTCCAGACATGCGCAATCCCTAGCACCATTTTGTAGAAGCAGCCAGAGAGTGAGCATGTATCACTGCAGTAGTTAGTTTGTATACAAGTTACTAAGTCATAGTCAATAAGCCTTTACAGTGATGTGTTTGTATAGAATAAAGCTGCTTAAACAGAACCCAAGAAGACTCTTGATTCATGTACTTACATAAAAGCGACACCAGGAATGTATGTAACTTAGACAGGAGTCCCAATCCTTAGAGTATATTAGGACACTGTCTAGGAAAGCAATGTTACATTTGACATGGGGCTTTAGGACTCAGTCCATTAAAATCTGAAAGGTGGCTGGGGCACTATGTAACCCAAAGAATGTGTACTGAAACCAGCCATCTTGTTTAAAATAAATCTTTTCCCTGGCTTCAGCTGCAAGTTGGATGTGACATTACCCCTTTGTCACTTCTTTCATGTCTAACATTTCTGCCTTTCCAAAAATTTGAGCTCATTTATTCCTAGGCACTGGGTATCTCTTGAATTTTGAAATGTTTTTAATTTTCCCAAAATCATTACATAATCTGATAGCTATTCTAGGCATTTGGACTAAACTATGGGTCTGTTATACTCACTTTTTGACCCCTCTACCACTTCTCATTGTAAGCATTTTTTGTACTGTCATTTGCATGGCCTCTCTCTGTGACTAGCATTTTACAGGATTTAAAAATCAACCTTTTCTCTTGGACCAGTCTCAATATGGTGTTGCATGGGGGTTTGTTTAAAAAATGTTTTCTTTCTTTACAGAAACTCCCTTATCTCTTGCTTTTTTGCAACTATGATGGTATCTCTCTTCCCAAGCTACACCCAGAGATATCAGTTTTTTCCTACACCAGTTTCATCAGTTTCTGCCATTAGTGTATTCCATCCCAACTATATATCTCTGCACTTTTGTTTACCAGGGTAGAGCATTAATCAGCCAAGACCAATTTCAGGCTCAGCCTAGTCTGCAGAGATAGAAATGATACATAAATACTTTAAGAAAATGGTGAAAAATGTTACAAGCATTACAAAGTCTTAAATGTAAATAAAGGAAAAGGAGACTTTTATTTAAGAAGAGAGTATCAGAGCAAAGAAAGGAGATGTTGAGAAAACGGGTCTACTTCACGTTGTCGTAAGCTGACAATATAGAGTCTGATATTGTCGGCATGACAATATCGAAAGTGAAGAACATTGTGCAAGTAAACGGATATCTCCATAAGGGGATATTTCTGTTTATCTCACTGTAGTGCAGTCTTGGAGTTGGTATATTTAAGTAGGGGGTATGGGGGGTGCACGTGGGCTTGCCCCCCTGCCTACACCATTTATTTATTTATTTTTTACGTTATTCAATGTTTTACTTAATCAATCAATAAAGTTCGACCTTTATTGATTTATTAAGTTAACTTTAGATAATGTGACACAGACGCGAGAAAACTATGAGCACGTTTTGTGTGTGTGTGTGTGTGTGCACATATATAGGTATATATACATGAGAGAGAGGGAGATTAGCCTTGACTGTGTACAGAAGCATGAGAAAACAGATTTTAGGTTATATGACTTGAGTTTGGTAATTTCTAAATGCTTAGATTCACCAGCTGTGCTTTAAATTCTGTTCTGAATTTGGTGTATATGGAAATATACTTTAAGCTGACTGAAGTTCCTGCCAGAGCCTGAAGGCTAGCAGAGAAAAGCTGTGGTTGGTGCAGTGAAGCTTGGTCCTGGGTGCTTGCAAAGTTTATCGGGAACTGATACTTGAGGCAGTAGAAAAAAGTTAGAGGTAAAAGTTTAATGGAGTATGAGATAGGGATGTCTAGATGCAGAGCTTTACAGACAAGGAAATCAAGTAAAACGTCTGCTTTTATGGGCAGCCAGTTAGCTTTTTTATTGATGAGGCAGTGGCATTCTTTTTTCAGGGATCTGGTTAAGAATTATCAGATTTTGTTAGACGGCGTTTGCGGGACTGTGGAGTTTTCCTTACATTCAGTGGCGATTAAACATAGTTTGTACTACACCTGGATAAGTAATATACCTTTGATTATGGCAGGTCTGGCAGGAGAAGAAAAGAAGTGGGAGATTGTACAGACCCAGAACAGAACAAGAGATACTTGATTTTTGATCCGTTTTCCCCTCTCCTTGCACAGCCTGGGGACTAAACATTTGTTTTGCATAGCCATATGTCAAACTACTTAGGGTGGGGGTGATTTCTATGTGAAAGACTTCTAATTTCAACTTGTGTCATGATGCATTTTCCACTTCATCTCAACAATACTTGGTGGGAGATTGCTTAATAAAATACTTTGTACACCTTTTATTAAGGGTACACTGACGAAATACTACTGTATCCACTGGCAACATCACTGGGGTGATAAAGTGTGCATCAACAGACTTTAATAAATGGAATCGTACACTTGTTCTGTAGTATATCCATTAAAGTCTAAGGACACACACCCGTGCTACCCCTACAATGACATCACTGAGGGTAAAGTTAAACTAACTTTTTCATGATGCCACATAGGGAAATGCACTATTCTATAAAGACTTTAAGTTGAAGCATCACATGGTTTAACAAAAATGAGGGGGAAGTCAGTACAGTAACTGCAGACGACTTCACCTCTTTCCATGCCTGCAGCACACTGATAGTCTGGCCTTCTTTTACCAGTCTGTCTAATCCTGTAGTTATTACAATTACAGTTTGATAACCGGGTAAGTAGGTTGGTCGACAGATCCTTTTCAGCCACGACAGACCCTTTTAAGCCTGTTTGAATCATGCAATTTTTTTCACTACTTCAAATGGACCCTGCCATTTATCTAAATAAATATTTTCTGAAAAGGGGAGTAAAATTAACACTTGGTCTCCAGTGTTGAATTCTCTGATCATTGCATTTCTATTACACATTCCCTCCTGTGTAGTCTGGACTCTTTCCATGTGCTCCTGCATGATTGGCATCACCCCCCCCCCTTCAGACTATCATGTAAGGTGATACAGAGTTCTATAAAACTTTAAATGCGGTTTTCTCAGCTTCCTAAGTTTTTCTGACAATACCAAACAGTTCATGAAGATGACTGCATATAATACCATAAAAGGTCTAAACCCTGTTAGCTTGGAGTACATCTCTAATGGCAAAAAGGGGGTACAGTATTTAATCGTCCCAGTTTTACCATCTTCCTTAACTTTTTTTCAATAGGGAGTTTAATCTTCAAATAAAATGTTCCACTAGTCAGTCTGACTGGGGACGGTATATGGAGGGTTTAATTGGTTGGCCTTATAACACTGGCATAGTTGATTATTCCAGACATCAACAAAGTCTCTAGATCTGTGAGCATTTCCTTAGGAATCCATACTCTATAAGATCACACATTAAAGGGTAATTCCTATATGCACCAACCTACTTACCTCACCCGATGGTGCTGTTAAGCAGAAATAATCATAAAACATCAACAATTAAGTGCTATCTCAGAGTTGATGCTAGCCACGATCTCAGTCTCTTTAGGGCCTTAAAGTTCAGAAAAAATCCCCTTCTCCATAGTTAGTTGTACTGCTTGTTAATACCGACTTTAGCAGTTCAAAAACAAGCACATGTAAAAGAGCTAAGCAAATACTCTGCTATTACTTATTCCTTTGGAAAAACACGACAAGACTGATGAAGTCTGTGGACGAAAGCACCCAAGATAAATACAGCAAGATTGTTTGAGAAGACTGGGAAGCCTAAAACTTACATTTTGTTTTGCATATGGAACTAACTAACATCAAATTATTTGCTTAGCTCCACTGCATTTATTTGGTTTTGACCTGCTTAGATCTATATTAACAGGCAGTGCAACTAACTATGGAAAACGGTTTTATTTCCCGAATGATACTCAAAGATAAGACTATCTATAAATTTAACAACCACCTTACATACAGGGCTAGTCTCGGGGTACTTAGCTGCACATTTCAAAGTAATCATGATGTAATGAAACACAAGGCTAGATTTTACCAATGGTGCAACAATGTCCATAGTAATGCATTTAAAAGACACCTCTATGACATGACAGGAACTCAGAGGATTTTTAAAGCCTGACTGAAGGCACAGGTTCTGGTACTTAGCACATCCAGCTTAAAAGTTCTCAATTTCTTTCAATATTCCTGGCCAAGACAGCCTTGCTAGGAACTCTGCTTTAGGTCTTGTCCACTCCTAGGTTTCATCCTATGTTCAAGCCTCATAACTAAGTTTCTGAAAGCCTGGGCACTAAAAACTGAAGTACTAAACTCAGTGTCCTTACATACCCAGTACAATAAAACTGTTTGTAATTCAAAGAATGGATAAGTAGTACAAAATAACTTTTGATGTCTGAATGATCACAGCTGCAGTAGCTTTAGCTACAAGGCAATGCAAGTCTTGGCTCATTTATCCAGAGCTGCTTATTTGGCGACACCGCCAGAGACGGAGTGATTTTGCAAGCATCTGTAGCCATTCGAGGCTAAAAAACAAATTAATTTTTTGCACTTGCATGATTCATGTTCATTTACTGTGTTACTTAATAGTTTTTCTGCACTTCTTTAAAGTTCAAGCTGTGTTTCAGACTGCTGTAAATGCTGATGTTCTGCACCTATTACATTGTATATAGTGAATTAAGTTAGTTCCAGCCATCTGTTTGCTGCTCCTCAACTCTTGGGCTCTAAACTAGTCACTTTTCATTAAAAAGAAGTTATGTACTATAATGTTCCATCTGAGTACTTGTACTTCATTTGTCTTCAACCTGTGGGTATTCAGATCTGGATCGGATCCTAGACGGCTGCATCACCAGCAACTGATCAGAGCTCCAAGCTCCTCCTCTTACCCATAATGCCCCTCCGTCTCCTTCCATCCGTCAGATTGAGTTTGCTGTATCAGAAAACATAGTCTGACCCAAAATGAACTTACCACTAAAGGCTCCTACCCTGGATTCTGTTTGGTTCATAGGTATTTATTAGGCTATTGACCAACGAGGATCTTTAGAAGTCTAGCCATACAATCCTGTGATGTATTTAGCTTTGACATTTCAGGTATGAATAACCCAGAATTGAGCAGAAACATTTACATCTTGCCCCTATCCCTTAAGGGGTGAATTTACAGTTAAGCATCTATTTGTCCAGATTATGTCTGAATAGCTCAAGAGAAGCACTTTGCTTTATGTGCTTTATGTGTAGAGGTAGTCAGTTCTAAAGAACTGGTACTCTCTGTGATAAATAACTATTCCTTCAACATGTTCTACATATGTTGCAAAGTAGATTTTGATCTCGAGTAGGTGTTTGTGCCTGATTCAACTTGCAGGTGTGCAGTAGAGCTGACAGGATTAATTCTGCTGAGATTCTGTACACAAGGCAGAGACAGCTCCTCCAATAACATGTATGACAGGAAAGAGGGACAACGCTTGGATATGGTTTGCATAGATTTTAGGATTTTGGCTCTTGAATCAAGTGTTGTTGGTGTTCAATTGTTAGATGTTTGGACATGTACATACCAAAGGAGGCATTATACTCAGTAATTGGCCTAATGAGTACAGAATATAATGGAATGATCACATCCCTCGACTTGGACATCATAACCTTAGTAACAAGCTGTGTAATGAAAAGACACTTTCTTGCAATTGTGGAAACATGGTGATCGAAGCATAGTTTTTGCCTACACAAGTCCTCAGAATCAACTCAGGGGTGTGTAGCTCTCACCTGCAAGAAAGTAAACATCAAAGAGGAGTGGCCAAAGGACTGTATACTGGGGTACACTGCTAGTGGAGTCAGTCAAACGTGAAGGACAAGGCACTGCCTCTTCTCCTATCTTATTTAAAGGGCTTATCACACCTTTGTGATTGTCAGTTGTCAGTACTATCAATTTGGAATGATGTTTCTATTTCAATTCACCCCTCAAAATACAGGTGGCCAATAGATTAAGCATGTAAATCAAGAATGACATAAAGCAACTTTATACCACTTCCCACTTCTGCTTTACTAAACTGATGTCATCAAGGCACTACTATACAGCCGAATAAGAAAAACAGATGTCATCAAAACCCACGGAAATACAGTTTGACTCTCTCCTGAATAATGATCAAAAGTTAAGCAAGCAATGACCCAAATGTAGTGTGAAAACTCCGCAAAGCTGCTGATATATAACCAGCGACTGCTTTAAAATAAATTTTCTTGATTTTAACCAAAATATGTTTTCAACACAGTAATGATTTCTTCAACATAATTCATAATTAATTGTACAATAATGATAACAAATGGAAACCACAGAACAAAGTACTGCGAACTATACTTCAGGTCATTATGTGCTTGTCTCCTTTTCTTGCACAATACTTCTGCACTTACCTATAAAGTTTCTGGATGGCATGTGCAGCTGTCTTCCTGACATATGGTGAAAGGTCAGCAACAGCTTCTTTAATGGCCAGCATCATGATAGGAATAATAATTGGCACACGGATACTGGATAAAACACGCAGTGCACTAGCTCGAATAAGCTGATTGGGGTCCTAGATAAAAATAAAGCAGATGAATAAAATGCATTTGGCTTGTACATCATAAATAGCATTACCAGCACAAAAACAGTACTTGTACAACTGAACAACTTAAAAAAAACATGCTTGTTATACACAAGTTTTTATCAAAGAATGACAGTACAAGAGTCACAGCAAATAAAGCCTAGTTTTGACTACAGAATATGTCTAAGGCTCAGATGTACCTTACTGCATGTTACATCTAATATGGACTATGCTAAAAAAGAGTTAGTTATAATGACTAAAAAAGCATACTGATATAGATCTAGGCATGTAAGGCTTTCTCTAAAATTTAAAAATTAAACTGCTAATTGACAATTCTATTTTAAGTCAACTGAGTATTCCTACCATGTATTCTTCCCCCAATCAAAACAAACCTGATTCTTTATAAAATTATTCGGCTAAATGTGGTTTATTAATTATGAAATGTAAATGGCATCAAACAATCAAATAAAAAAGTAAACTATTTCTTCACTTTTTTTTTTTTTTTTTTACAAGTCCAGAGTATCAATAAGTGTTATACAAGAATCATATATGGATGGTAAACAGTGGAGTCAAATTAATAAAAAATGGATTAAACAAATTATTGCTTCTCAAGATAGTCATAAAAGCGAAGGAGTGGCCGTATTGATAAAACACAAATTCCAAGACTGCATTCTGACTCGTAAACAAGATAGTAAAAGAAGATGGTGTTATTTCAAATGTAAAAATCCAAATTTTAAAAATCCAGTCCTCTTCTTAAATATATATGCTCCTTGTAACAACCAGTATGAATTTAAATTTCTTTAATATATTATGCATTTCCATTATAAAGACAATTTATTCGTTATTAAGGGGAATGGAATTCTGTTATTACCTTCTAAAATGATAGAACTTCTTATACTAAACCTTGCAACTTAAAGGCATCTTTAGCTATATTCGACTTGATATAGGACTTTGGATTTATTTCAACCTTACACTTTATACCAAGATCAAGACCCTAACTGTAAATATAACTATTTTTCTAAATGTCATAAGTCACACTCCAGAACTGACTTTTTTCTATTTTTTAATCTCAAATCAATTCCATGACAAGACAACAGGATTAAACACTGAACCAAGACACTTCTCATAATACTGGGAATAAATGTTTCTAAATCAAAAAAATATAAACAAAATGACTAACTGGACCTTAAACCCAAATGTACAGAATAAACAAGTAAAATATGAAATGATCTCCCCCTCCTACAATAACTTAATTCAAAATGAAATTCAGAGATTCCTATAGATATACAATAAGCTGCATTAAAAACTCAATTAAGAGACATTCTTATAAATAAAAGCCCCCTTTTATAACAAATATATAAAGAAAATGAAAATATTCTACTCAAAAAAAAAAAAAAACCTAAATGAATTAGAGACAACCAGTAAAACACGAAAAAACAACTGCTGAAACTTCAAAGCGAAAACACGATCACCGAACAGGAATCTATCAGTACTATAAATAATGCACTATGAGGTAGCGTACTGAACAAGGACAAGTTTATTTTAACGCAAGTTGAGTTATATAAAACAAAACAATGTTTTCATCTTCCTAAATAGGAAAACTTCTTCAGAAAAAGTCAGACAAACATTCCACATTATTTTAAAAGTTTCCGCTCACGTGTTCAAATGTTTGAGCCAATCAGTGAGGTAGCTAGTAAATTAGATCTTACAATTAACGAGCTATCCACAAGGCAAAAACTAAATCTAACCTCACTGGTGATCACAAAGTATAAAAAACATGAAATTATACCCACCTCTCAAGTCTTTGAGGGCAGGAAAATAAATTTATAAAACATGTCTCTTAAAAATATATGTATATACGCACTAGCATAAAATAAACCAGTTTTAACTAGTTTTTGTTGTTAGTGTTCACCCATACATTACGTGTATAAACACTCAAAAAATCAACGATAAACACACCATGTGTGCCATATTATGCTAGCACTCATATCTATTAAAAATATTAAAATTATTACATTGTTAGTGTGCTGGTAAAACTCCTTAAAATGTAATTGTGGGTACTATTTACAAACCAACCTGAAAGGTAAAAGTGAGTAAATGTACATACACACTGATTTCATAAAATGAACATAGAGGTAATACATAGAAAGCTACTAGTTATAATATCATTTAATTTAATTAAGCAGTAATGCTTGTTGGGCATAATGTCAGATCGAAAATAGTTGATCCTCTAAAAAATAATAATAATAACTTTAATAATAAATTTATATGTGTATATATGTATAAAATGTTGTTATATTGAAAGACATGTGGGACTTATGAGATTCATCATCTCAAACAACTCCTGAGTCTCAAAAGACAAGTAATATTACAATTGTCGTTAAGTCCTGGGCAACTAAAAGCATTTTAATAATAGTTGCCATTCTAACTCTCGGCATTCAAGTAAAAATAGAAGTTATGTTCTTACCATAACGTTCCATGTTAGTTGTCTTCTTCTCGCCTTCTTTCTTGCTGGATGGGTTCGGAGCCGACCTCAGCTCCGACTCGGCCACTCTAAAGCTCGAGAGTTGGTTCCACCGGCTCGAGGCTCCCCTTATATCCCACAATGCTAGGCGTGTATTACCTCAGATCTCGTTTGTGAGCTAGGCCCAGCTAATAATAAAACCAGAAATACTGGAAAGGAAGAATCCACCTCTATAAAAAAAAGGAAGAGGAAGGTGACCTGAAGCCTGATCCAGGAAAATATGCACAGCAGAGCATATACCTATAGCAATAGAGGTGGTAGAAAGAGAGGTCACAATCAAACTCCTCTAGGTCTGTCCAGGCCAGGGGGAAGGAGGGTGGGGCCTTAAGAAGAAGGCGAGAAGAAGACAACTAACATGGAACGTTATGGTAAGAACATAACTTCTATATGTTAAGTTGTCTATCTCGCCTTCATTCTTGCTGGATGGGACCGCGTCCCTAGCACCTTGTCCCGGGTGGCCTATCGGAACAGACTCTTGAGAACAGTGGTACCAAAGTTAGCTCTATGTCTAGAAGCTAAATCCAACTTATAATGTGAAATGAATGTGTGAGGAGTAGCCCAAGTAGCCGCTGCACAAATGGTGTCAATAGGCAGTCTGTCTTGGAAGGCTATAGAAGTAGCCAAAGCTCTGGTGGAGTGGGCCTTAGGTTTGTTAGGCAGCTTTTGGTGTCTAATTTCATAAACAAGGGAAATCAGAGATGTTAGCCATCTGGATAGTGATACCTTTGAAACAGAAAGTCCCTTTCTGCCTTCTGCATAAGAGACAAACAACTGGTCAGTTTTTTCTGAATTGTTTGGTCCTATCCAAATAGTACCTTAACTGACGATGAACATCTAGCCAATGCAATTTTTGTTCAGACCTGTTAGAATATTCTGGAAAAAACACAGGAAGGTCAATGCTTTGATTTAGGTTAGAGGCAGAGGCTACTTTAGGTAAAAAAGACGGGTTGGTTCGTAAGGATACCCTGTCTTTATGGAACAACAGATATGGTGGTCGACAGCTGAGTGCATGAAGTTCTGAAACCCTTCTAGCTGAAGTAACAGCTACCAGAAAGAGAGTCTTCCATGATAGCAATTTTAATGAACAGGAAGCTGCAGGTTCGAAAGGGGGAAGAATCACAGAAGTGAGAACTAAATTAAGGTCCCAAGAAGGAGGAGGATTTCTTATAGGAGGTCTGAGAAGAAAAACTCCCTTCAAAAAGGCTTTGCAAAGCTTGTGAGACATGATGGCAGAATCTGAAATGCCCACATGTAAATTAGTTTTAGCTGCCAATTGGACTTTGAGAGTAGAGGAGATGAACCTGCGTGAAAGAGTTCAGCTAGAAAATCAAGAATTATTTGGATGGGAGCAGTGAAAGGATCTAAATCCCTTCCTTGAGCCCAATAGGCAAAACGTTTCCATTTACTAAGATAAATCTTTCGAGTGGAAGATTTATGGGAAGCTATTAAAATATCTCGAACAGTGTGAGATATTTGAGGAAGCCTGGCTAGGGTAGGAACTGGAGGAACCAAGCAGTGAGGTTCAATGATGTTAGGGAGCGATGAAACTGACCCGATTGATGGATCAGAAGATCTGGAACTAGGTCCAGATGCCAGGGTTGTCCAACAAAAATTGATGTAGAAAGGGGAACCAAACCTGTCGAGGCCAGTAAGGAGCAATGAGGATCAATGAGGCCTTCTGAGCGATAGCTTTCTGTATCACTTGAGAGATTAGTGGGAAGGGAGGAAATGCATACAGAAGTCCCCGGGGCCAAACCTGGACTAGAGCGTCTCTGCTGGGCTGGCCTGGTAACGGGAATAGGGTGAAATAATCTCTGCACTTGCTGTTTTGGGGAGTAGCAAAAAGGTCGCAGCAAGGCTGACCCCACTTGAGAAAAATTTTCTCCACAATAGAATCTTTCAGAGACCACTCGTGAGGCATGAGGATAGCTCTGCTCAACTTGTCCGCGATTTGATTGGACTTCCCGGGGATGTGCGTTGCTATCAGAAACCGCTGAGAAGAAATCGCCCATTGCCACAGTCTGAGTGCTTCTCGACATAGGGGATAGGACCTGGTTCCGCCTTGTCCGTCTGGATTGCTATCGTTCCCAAGGGAAGAGAGTCTTGAAGGGCTTGCAACGCTAAAAGCACTGCTCTCATCTCTAGAACATTTATATGCAAGTGGCATTCGTCTGGTTGCCATATGCCCTGGACAGTTCTGCCCTGATAATGCCCCCCCCACCCGATCAGGGAGGCGTCCGTTGTCAGAGTAGCAACCGGAGGGGAAGGAACAAAGGGTCTTCCCAGGGAGAGCTGAGGGGAAGACATCCACCAAAGAAGATGATTCTTGCATGCTTGCGTAATCATAATGGTGTGGGACATCGGAAGTTGCTGGTATGACCATTGTGTGAAGAGCATCCATTGAAGGATTCTCATGTGGAATCTGGCTAATAGAAGTAGAGGGATAGCAGCCGCCATAATCCCCAGTACTTTCAGAACTGACCTGGCTTTGACTCTGTTGCTGTGGAAGAGAAGGGAGACCATTTTGCGTATGTCTGCTATTCTTTGATCTGTTAGTCTCGCAGACATGTTGACTGTGTCTAGATTTGCGCCTATGAAGGTAATAGCACGACAAGGCGACAATTTTCGCAATTTATTGATATGCCTAACTTTTGACAAATGCGAAAGGTGTAGTCTCTGGCCATTAGAAGAAGATGCTTGGTAGGAGCTGTGAGGAGCCAGTCGTCCAAATATGGAAACACCTGGAATCCTTGACGTCTCAGGTGAGAAGCTACCACTGCCATGCATTTGGTAAACACCCGGGGGGCAGTGGTGAGACCAAAGGGCAGGGCTCTGAATTGAAAGTGACTGGTTCCCAGCCGGAAGCGGAGGAATCTCCTGGAGCGTCTGTTCATTTTTATATGATAGTACGCATCCTGGAGGTCTATAGAGCACATCCAGTTTTCCTTTCCCAATAGGGGAAGGATGGATTGTAGCGTGACCATCCGAAATTTTGTTTTCTTGACCGACTTGTTCAAGATACTGAGATCCAAGATGGGCCTCCAGTCCCCTGTTTTCTTTGGAACCAAAAAGAATTTGGAGTAGATTCCGGATCCTTGCTGGTCTGCTGGCACTGGCTGAATGGCTCTTTTTGCAAGCAACTTTGAAATTTCCAACGCTGCTTGATCCCTTTGAGCAGGTGGAATATCTGGAAGGGATTTTTTTTGATTGATTTGGAATACGAAAGAACGGAATGGAATAGCCTTCGGAAATGATGGACTGTACCCACTTGTCTTGAGTTAGGGATCGCCAGGATTCTGGGTACAGTGACAATCTTCCCCCGACTGCCTCCGAAGGTGGACAGTCGGGCAACACCTCAGGGATGCTGGAAGGGCTTATCGGAAAAGGTTTCTCGATTCCCCTGGTTCTGCGGACCCCCCCTGCCTCTAGGGCGACGTCTACCATTATTGTTCCCCCCTCTGCCTCTGGAGGGGAACCTACTCTGTGCGTCAGGCAAATTCCCTTGAGATTGTTTGCGGAACCACATTTTTCCACTTCTCTGGCCTTTGGGGTAAGGTCTAGAAGGAGTAGAAAAACGGACTCCGACGGCAGAAAGAGTTTTGCCATCCGTCTCGCACCTAGTCAAGGTTTCTTTCACTTGAGGACCAAAGAGAGATGATCCATCAAACGGGGAATTAGTGAAAGATGTTTTAAAGGGGTCCGCAAAATTGCATAGTCGCATCCAGGCATGCCGGCGTAAGGTGACACCTGTCCCTGCGGCTCTGCTCGCTCCATCAGCCGCATATGAAAGGAGGCGCATGGAGGAGTTGGCTATAGAATTTAGGGTAGCCAGCTGAGCGTTCATCGTGTCCTGAAAACCCGCAGCTGTAGGATCCTTCAACATCTCACTCGCTTCCTTGATCAAGTCTCTTTGAAGACGAGTGAAATGGCATAGGTAGTTCAGCGAACGCAATGCAAAGGTCACTGACGAAAACATCCGCTTCCCGTACCTGTCCATAGACCTAGACTCCTTGTTAGGAGGATGGACAGGCACCGAAGGATCAGCTAGTTCCTTCTTAGTGGCAGCAGCTACCACCATAGCATCCACAGTAACTCCTTTGGTCAGAAATTGCTTGTCTGTTGGTGCTGTTATAAACTTTGAAGGTCTCCTGGGGGTGGGGTCCACTGAGTCAGGAGCTGTCCAAGCCTTTTTTGCTACCACCTGCATGAGGGGGTCAAAGGGGGGGGACACCCAGGAGGTGGAAGGGCGAGAGCCAAACGCCTCAAGATACACAGATTCATCCTCCGAAGGGTTAAGGGCTGGCCAATTTCCCTACTGTTGTAGGATCTCTAGAATGACAGCAAAGGAGACATCTTCAGAAGGGAATGGGGGAACCCTCGAATCCTCTAAATCTGTGTCAGAGGTGACAGACTCAGGTGAGTCTATGTGTTTCCTCTTACACTTTCTCTTCCTAGGGGGCTCCCCTGCCAATTCAGGAGAGGCCTCGGAAGAGGATGAAATCCCCACAGGGGATTCTTGAGGAGCTGGCTCTCTGCGGTCTGGGATGAGGGAGAGAGTAGACATAACCTGAGGCACCGAAGAGGGAGGGGCGGACGGAGCCGACTGTGGAGTTGAACCAGGTTCCAACACACTCCGCATGACCTCGAACGCACCCCTGTCAGGCAGAGCCAGAGGTCCCCGCTCCGAGAAGCTGAGAACCTCCCTCGGCACCGACAGTGATGGCTCCGAGGCCGATGTCGGAGCCGAACTCACCAGCGCCGAAGCACCGAGAGGGAGAGCGGGGTCGGACAAGGGTCCGATGCCACTCACCCCCTCGGAGCCGACGAGGGAAGTCCGGCGCCGAGATTCTTCAAAGGAAGAAATCGGAGCCGACGACGGAACCGAAGACAATTGTATCGGTTCCGACGCTACCACAGTCTCGGTTCCGAGATGCCCCGGCTCCGAGCTCAAAGGAGTCGGAAGAGGAATATTTTGAGGAATAGGTTGAAGCATTGACTGATGAGTCGGGCTCTGAAGCATTTGGGCCAGTGCCTCGGACTTTAGAAGTCGACTCACTATCCTCTGAAGGTCATGATCCGAAAGCCTCGATGATTTAGAGGAGTGAGATCTATGGCTCCATTCAGACAGCAAGGGAGACGCTGGAGCCGAATGAACGGAGCCAAGGGATGGTGACCTAGACCTCTTTCTAGATGTCGGCTCCGATGGTCTGATCGGAGCCGACCCAGGAATTTCCAATACCTCGGCTCCAGCCGGAGCCGAGGGAACCACAGAAGCTGTAGTTAGAGACTCATCGGCTCCAGCCGGAGCCGATGTAGCAGTAGGTTTCGAAGCCTTAGGCCTCGACTCAGAAGCTGGAGTCGAGGACCTAGAAGCCTTAGAGGGTTTACCCGAAGTAGCAGTAAGGGAACCCTCAGGCTTAAGCAAACCTCTTAAAATGAGTTTGTTTTTCCTTTCCTGCAGGACTCTAGGGCTGAAGCCATGGCATACAGCACAAGAGTCCTGCAGGTGTAAAGGTCCCAGGCAGTACACACAAGAAGTGTGACCGTCTGTCAGAGACATTTTCTGACAGCACGAGTCACACTTCTTGAAGCCTGAGACCTTTGAGTCCTTAGACATTGTCAAGGAAAGTGTAACCACACACACACTCAAACACACCGATTACACTATACACAAGTTTAACTAAAAAAAATTATAACTAAAAATTATACTATACACAAGTTTTTAGATCCCTAACAAAAAACACATACACTCCCTAGGGGATGGAAGGGCCCGAAGGCCTGAGGGAAGAACTTATAAGTTCTTTGTGGAAAAAAGGGTGGATAAACAGAAGGAAAAGGGTCTAAATCCACTAAGTTAAGGGAAATAAAAATAATAGATAAAATTAAAGGGGTTTAAATAGACTATAGATTACTCTACAATAACTCACCTGAAGCCGGTAGAAACCAAACACCTCTATCGCTGTAGCGGCAAACGAGATCTGAGGTAATACACGCCTAGCATTGTGGGATATAAGGGGAGCCTCGAGCCGGTGGAACCAACTCTCGAGCTTTAGAGTGGCCGAGTCGGAGCCGAGGTCGGCTCCGAACCCATCCAGCAAGAATGAAGGCGAGATAGACAACTTAACATCTGAGGTCGGTCCTCCTCTATTATCCAATAACAATTTGTCTATAGCTAAAAAGTGGAAAGAATGGTCTGGATTTATGCTGACATGTTTGGCTAAAGCATTGTCACACGTATTTTTAGAAATTACATAAATATGTTCATAAATCCTATCTCGAAATTTATGATCAGTCTTCCCTACATAAAAAGTATCACAGGCTTTACACTTAGCCATGTAGATAATACTCAGAGTTACAGTCTAATCTATGCATGATATGAAATTTCCTATTTCCGACTTAAACCCAAATGTACAGAATAAACAAGTAAAATATGAAATGATCTCCCTCCCACAATAACTTAAAAATTCAAAATGAAATTCAGAGATTCCTATAGATATACAATAAGCTGCATTAAAAACTCAATTAAGAGACATTCTTATAAATAAAGCCCCCTTTTATAACAAATATATAAAGAAAATGAAAATATTCTACTCAAAAATAAATAAATAAATAAATAAATGAATTAGAGCCAAGACAATTAAACCAACTTTAGACTTATATATATATAAAAAAAAAATATATATATATATATATATATATATATATACATATATATATATAGATATATATATATATATATATATATATATATATATATCACAAATCTGATATGAAACAAGATTGTCTTGCCAAGTATTATGAATAAGCCCAATCTCCATCTAAAACTTTGGCCAGATTAATAAAAATAACCATCCTCTGTGCAAATATTTTTCATCAGGTAAAGATAAAGACCAACTACTGACAAATACAAAGGACATAATTTAATTATTTGTTGATATCTATTCTCCACTACATGGAAGTTGCAATTTAAATACTTTGGAAGCAGACCTGTATAACTACGTTAATAAAATTTAATTTAATAAACTGAAACCTAGCCAGACCGATCAACTAAACACACCACTTGTAGTTGAAGAATTTGAAGATGCTACTAAAAATCTCAAGTAAGGCAAAGCACCAGGACTGGATGGTTTCTGTGTTGAATTTTATAAATGTTGCACATTTCAAATTTTATTCATCCGGTTGGACTTTTTTTAATAATATAAACACAAGGCACTTCAGATGTTTATTTAAATGGCGCCAAAATAATGCTCATTTTAAAACCACATCAAAATCCAACTGACTCAACTAGCTATACACCAATTTTACTGATTAATATAGACCTGTAAATATATACTTCTATTCTTACAAATTGTTCTTCCTTATGTCTTACTCCCCTATCAATCTGGTTTCCTAAAAAAGACAAACTTCAGATCAAACTCTTACATTAGAAACTGCATAATATTTTACAAATAAATTCAGTCATAATGCTCATTACATATGTTTCTAATACTTTTAATCATATTAAAGTTTGTATTTACAGTAATGCAATAGTTTGATTTTTCCCATTTTATTAAAGCCATCAAAAACCTTTATGATAAAGCTTATACTTACCTCTACATGAACACAAATCTTTTTAATCCTATTCCGATTATAAATGGAGCCAGGCAGGACTGTCCATTATTCCCATATTTATTTAATTTCTATATTGAATCACTATGCTAATACAAAACTCTTATGCACCATTTTTTTAATATTACCTTACCATTTACTGCCTTTGCTGATGTCTCTATCCTTCACTTCCCAATTCTGATACTTCTAAAATTACACAAACTATTAATAATTAACCTCAATAACTCTCCTTCAGCTATGCTCCCATGAGCATTTTCTTTGCTCTCCTTTCTCTATTAGCTGCTTATTTCTTATGGTTCAACATTGTAAATATTGTATATAGCTTTCCATTACTAATTTCTTTTCTGAAATTGTGCATGTATAGTGTATCCTCAATTTACTTAAAAGTATGTATATAAAACATCTTCTCACCTAATATCTGAGCGTGCACACTAAAGAAAATGTATAAACAATAAGTCCACACTCGATGCTTTTCTGCTTGTTATGCATATTTTCAAGGTACATATTATGTAAGACTGACATCCGTGTATTTCTGTACCTTATCTGTATTATATATCTTGGAGCTTTTCTCCCTAGGCCTCCACTGAAAACGGGTCACTCTGACCCAGTGGACTTCCCCGGTAATCAAACTGGAAATAAATAAATAAAATAATATTTTTTATAAAATTATACAAACTATTAATACTTTTTCTAAACTTTCTAACTACTGTCTAAATCTTTGTAAATCCACCATCCTTCCATTTAATTCAATTTATTTAAATCTCAGAAGTGCTTCATGTCATGAGATCACAATCTCAACATCCTTGAAATAGCTAGGTATAAACTTTGATCAAGACCAGTCTAATATGTTTCTAAATGATGCCATAAGCTTATGGTCAGAAATTCAACAAAATATTAGTAGATGGAATAAACAATATTTATATTTTGTCAAATGTTGCCCACAGTCAAAATGAACATCCTTACAAAATCCCCTTTTCTATTAAATTCTTCCTTTAAACTTTATCACTTAAATTTTTCAAAGACAATACCTCACAGATAAATACATTTGCAGTTGATATAAAAAAGTTTACATACCTCTGTTAAAATGCCAGGTTTTTGTGATATAAAAAATGAGACCACAATAAATCATTTCAAAACTTTTCCCACCTTTAATGTGACCTATAACCTGTACAATTAAATTGAAAAGCAAACTAATCTGTTAGGGGAACAATATAAAAACATAAAGTACAATAAGCTGGTTGCATAAGTGTGCACACCCTTAAACTAATACTTTGTTGATGCACCTTTTGATTTAATTACATCATTCAGTCTTCTTGGGTACACACCTGCCATCAATTAGACAGACTCTGATTAACCCCAAATAAAGTTCAGCTGTCCTAGTAGGATTTTCCTGACATTTACTCAGTTCCTACTACAGCGAAAGCCATGGTTCAGCATCAAAGGGATCTCAATGTTGAAAGGTATCAGTCTGGAGAAGGGTAAAAAAAATTTCCACAGCATTGGATATACCATGGAACACAGTGAAAACAGTCATCAAAAAATGGAGAAAATATGAGGCAACAGTGACGTTGCAAATAACGGGACGTCCTTCCAAAATTGATGTAAAGACAAGACGAAAATTGGTCAGGGAGGCTGCCAAGAGGCCTACAGCAACACTGAAGGAGCTGCAGGAATTTCTGGCAAGTACTGGTTATATACTACATATGACAACAATCTCCCGTATTCTCTATATGTCTGGCCTATGGGTAGGGTTGCAAGATGAAAGCCTTTTCTTACACAGAAAAACATCCAGGCCCAGCTAAAATTTGCAAAACAGTACATCAAGTCTCCCAAAAGCATGTGGGAAAATATGTTATGGTCTGATGAGACCAAGGATGAACTTTTTGGTCAATTCCAAAAGGTACGTTTGGCGCAAAAACACTTTGCATCACCAAAAGAACACCATCCCCACAGTGAAGCATGGTGGTGGCAAATATCATGCTTTGGGGTTGCTTTTCTTCAGCTGGAACTGAAGCTTTAGTCAAGGTGGAGGGAATTATGAACAGTTGCAAATACCAGTCAGTTTTGGGCCAAAACCTTCAGGCATCTGCTAGTAAGATGAAGATGGAGGAATTTCCCCTTTCAATACGACAATGACCCCAAGCATACATCCAAATCAACAAAAGAATGGCTTCACCAGAAGAAAATTTAAGTTTTGGAATGGCCCAGCCACAGCCCAAACTTAAATCCAATAGAAAATCTGTGGGGTGACCTGAAGAGGGGTGTGCACAAGAGATGACCTCACAATCTGACAGATTTAGAGCACGTTTGCAAGGAAGAGTGGGGAAAATACTGCCAAGTCAAGATATGCCATGCTGATAGACTCCTACCAAAAAGACTGAATGCTGTAATTAAATCAAAAGATGCTTCAACAATGTATTAGTTTAAGGATGTGCACCCTTATGCAACCAGTTTTTATTGCACTTTTTTTTTTTTTTTTTTTTTTTTTTTTTAATATATATATTTTTCCCCTAACAGACTTGGTTGTTTTTCAATTGAATTGTACAGGTTATAGGTCACATTAAAGGTGGGAAACGTTTTGAAATGATTTACTGTGGTCTCATTTTTTTATATCACAAAAACCTGGCATTTTAACAGGGGTGTGTAAACGTTTTATATCCACTGTATATGGTCACCTAAAAGGTACAGGTACAACATACAACTGGCCCTACCAAACAAAAAAGGAATGCTTGGTATGCCACATTTCTACATGTATAACATGATTACAAATGCTATTACAGTAATCAAAGTAAGTTTGTAACCTTTATGGGTCAGAATCTCGTATAACCACTTAAGTTATATTTTGACCTTACTTCATTTAAGTTATTAAGACCTTAAGAATTTAAAAGTTAAACCTTTTATAACTGAAAAACTACTCGTATTCCAAAAATTCCTAGTATCTTTAAATTTATATGAGTCTTAATCTTATCCAACCCATTAATATAAATCCAGACTTCAAGTTGAATAACACTGTTAGACTTATCCTACCTCCCACAAATTAAGACTCTGAGGATCACTGAATTTTTAAAATATAAACCATTTTCAGCAGAAAATATAAAGATAGAAACTGAACCTCCATAAAGGGCATACAGATATTCTAAACCAAATTTGTTATATATTAAAAAAATACATTTAATATTATTTTCTTACTGGCTAAATAATGATTCTGACCTTTCAAGCAAGGCATTATACAAATCTGTTAAATTAAATATTACAATCATTCCTCTCAAAAAGCTATTTTATATTCAATTTATGATATTAAATAATACATAGGAGTCCCACAATAAAATTCCATTAATTTCTATAAATGTGACACCATCTTGTAATCTTTGTGGAGATGCTACAGCAGATCTAGTTCATATATATTGAAGTTGTAAATACTCAAACTTAAACTGTAAATATAAATTTCAATTTCTAGGATATCAAAATTTCTACTGCAGATATCTTAGGATTTTGCATATTCATCCATCACATAAAAAAATCAATATTCCTTGACAATGTTTTTTTACACTAAAATTATTTTTAACTAAAAATTGGACAGAATAGAAAAAAGTCATAGACAAATGTCCAAGAGATGGCTATTAACTATATTAAGGTTTCCGAAATTGCTGTAAGTCACAAAAAACTTTCTCTAAACTCAGCTGACCATATGAAAAGAACGCTTTATTTCATTTTATAATTATTCAAGTTAAATATGAATTATTTTATATACAATAAATGTAATTATTCTTTTTTTAACTTTCAAGAACCTTTTCCTCTTTATTATGTCATTACACCTAAATGAACTTAAGTTGTATTCTAAATACTGTCATATATTACTAGGCATATGTTAATTTCTATGCATTTGTACATATTTTTGTTTTAGATTAGCCAATTAGTTTATTGTAAATGTTAATTTTTTTATTGTTGTTATTCTGTACTTTTTGCATCATTGTAAAATCAAATAAAAGTAATCTGGGGAAAAGATTCTAGAGAAAGCCCAGTACAAAGTATAATTAACTGATCAAATTACATTCAGTGCACATACTGTTATTTTATTCCTCAGATCAGACATGATGAGACTGAAGCAAACATTAAGCGATTCCATAAATCCTTCTCATCAAAAGGTTTACACATGATTATGCAGTCCGGATACGTAACTATACAAACAGCTTATTTTTGCTTTTGCCATGTTAAATGTTAGGACTATGTAATCATCCTGCCACTGTGAAAGTTTCAAATATTGTAAAATAATGAACTAAAAAACACAACTTACTTCAAAGCAGGCTAATTAAAAATTATTTATTTACCCTTTGTTGACAGAGTTACATACAGATAAGCAACTAATCTCTAGTGGTTACATTTTTCTGAGGAAGACTGGGGATCAAATGGAGGGTGCAGTCTACAAGGTCAGCATGACTAATTGATTATGTCAAACTCAGAGAACTTAATGTATAATGCTACAGCTCACTGCATACTAGCAACAATACTGCAACTTCAAAATTCTGCATATCATTAACAAAGTACTTTATGATAACCCTTAAACTCCTTTATGTAGCTGAAAACAAGACATTTGTCAATTAAGAGAAAGTAAAGCTATGGGAAGACTTTTCTCACTGTCAAACTAAAAACTGCAATCAAAACTACAAACGTCTACTGACGCTGATATACTTATGTGCATAACAATAATAGTAGAAACCCCATTTAATAACAATGTTTTACTACATGGTTTAGTTTTAATTTGGAGTCTCTGTTTAACTTTTTAATTCAGCATAAAGGCAAAAGTTGTATATGTGAAAGAATGCTATTCTCAATAATTATTTATTTTTTTGATGCAGTCAGTGTTTAGTGTGGATGCATTTGTACCAGTGTATGGAAAAGACTTTGTGCAGAAGTAATTAGGGAGATGACTAGTCAGCAATTTTATTTGCCCATTTTACAATTATATACAGTGTAAGTGGTTGTGTATTCCTTATAGATATATTTGCTAAAGTAGTTGACATTCACAATATCGAAAGAAATACATCACACAACCAATCAATTCCTCAAGTGACCAAATAATACGAGATCAAACAAGGAAACTAAATTAGTTTCTCTTTCCAATCACTAAACCACATCCCATGACATATCTGACAACTCTGCAGTCTGCGGCTACCTCCCCCATTCATACAGTCCAAGAAGGAATCACTTCAAGATATACCTTTTGAGCCTGAAGAGCATGCACACACGGGCAACTCTGCAGTCTATGGTTACCTCCCCACCTATACAGTCTAAGATGGAATCAGTACTGCAAAACTAAAACAAGGATATACCTTTTCAGCCTGAATTGCAGGGTCAGTCCACCCAGGCATTCTAAACATATGTGTTATGATAGTGAAGCTTTAACATTAGGAGCGTAACTTAGTAATTCCAGCATGCTAATAATACTGACTGTCTAGGCCTTGTCCCCCCCCCCCCCCAAGCTCATGCAGTAATCTTGACTGTCCACTAGACAGTATACACTTAATTCAGATACTTCCTAATCTCTGTGATTAAAAACAACCCTCGAGCAACCCTTTAAGTGTTGTTTGCCTTACCTTTGTATCACTTGAGCCCCCCCTGTTTATTTGCATCTCTACAGATTCTCCTTCATTACTAACATATCTCTCTACTCTAATCTGGGCACAAACTGGCTAGTAATAAGCAAGTCAATGTGAAGACACACTTCCAACCTTAATAAACTTCGCTTTCTCATCTCTCCTTCACTTTACAGGTAGAGTTTGTATTATTACTCGGCCCCTATTAGGTCTTCACTGATAGTTTTCCACTGCTTGCCTCTCTCGATTTGTCTGGTTTCTGCCTGCTCAGTTTGCCCTTCAGGCTCACTCCGCTCCCCTCCCTGCCCCCAATTCCCTCCCACTCTCAGTCGTCCTACCTTTATACTTTTCTAACTCCTCCCACACCCATTTTCATCCAATCAACCCACTTCCCCCACAGCATTCTAATCCTCTCAAATTTCCTAACCTCTCCCTTACTCACACTATACTCCCTACCTCCAATAATCACCAATAAGTATTCTTCCTTCCACCCACTTACTCCCTGCTCTCAAACTATTCTCCCTAATGTTCGCTCATTATTCCCACTGCCCACACTCCTACCTCAGCCTACTAATCTCTACCACCCCATCTCACATTTACTTCTACACATCTCTCATTCTGCATCATGCTCCATCACCCCACCTGTTTTCTCACATCAGCCTTCCTCATATCCCTCCTTTTCCCCCTTCTTTACCTTGCTATCCTCCCTAGCTCCTCACATTCTTTTCTACTACATATTACTTCTACTTCTCAATCACCCCTTCATTCCTTCAACTCCATATCCCATGAAATATACCCTCTAAATACAACTCTCTTCTATAAATTTAAGCTCCCTCCAGTACCTCTCTCTGCTAACCCACTTCATTTCACTGGCAATAGAAGACCTTTCCTAAACTACACTCCTAACTTACCCTCCCCATTGAACATGATCACCCATCTTTTACACCTAGTCTCTCTCTCTCTCTCTCTCTATTTCTGGTGACATCCATCCCAATCCAGGTCCCTCTGTCTCCACCAACATCTGCTCCTCAACAATCACCACAATCATCCTCCTCCAAAACCATCCACCTAGTTACAATCAATACCCAACGTACTTGTAATAAAAATACCCAAATAACATGCCTGGCTGTCGCATAACCATCCTGCCATATTAACGGTCTCAGAAACCTGTCTCAAACCTCACATCAAAGATACTGAAATTCTTCCCCCTGACTACTAAATCATACAGAATGACAGATCTAATAAGAAAGGAGGAGGAGTAGACCTAATTTACTCCTCTTGTCTAAGTGCCATTCCATATACTAACCCCATTCCTAAATTTTCTCTTGCTGAACTATCTGTAGCCTTCCTAAAATCAACAAACATAAATCTTTATGTATTGCTGCCATCTATATTCCCCCTGGTGATAGCATCCCTATCCTTGAAGGCATTCTCTCATGGTTCTCTTCCAATATCAAAAAGGAAACATTCATCCTTAGCAATGTAAACATCAACCAGGCCACCATCTCTTCACAATCTCAAAGTTAAACAATTAATCTCTAACTTCTCCCAGCTAATAAACTACCCTACCAGACCCAGTAAAGACAGCTCTTCTGATTGGATCTTAGCAACTCATCCCAACCTAATCTCAAACAGCGGAATTATACCTGATCCCCTTAGCGACTACTTACCAGCCTATGCCCTCCAGTGTGCCTCTTCTGTCTAAATACATCAACACATTCAAACTCAATCTCACCAATTTCAATCCACAGACTTTTTCCCAATGTCTGGAAAAAATGAACTGTGCCCCTTTAAAGACTCTGCCTCTGGACAGTGCAACTAATTACTTCATCAAAACCTTCCTAGACTTACTAAACAGCCTAGTCCCTCTTAGAAGAAACAGAATAAAAGCCAAAACCGTTTCTTGGCTATCTAAAGAAACCAGAAAAATAATGCACCTCAGAGACAAATGTTGGAAGCAATACCAAAAACACAAGTTAACAAACTCTCTAATCGAATTCAAACAACTCTGCAACTCAGTGAAGAAACTTGTAACTAAAGACCATAAGACTACTTACTCCAAATTCCAATCTGAACATAATTCTAACCCCCTGGAATTGCACTGCCTCTCTTCTAAACCTTGGTAGAAAAGACTATCCATGCCCTAACCCAAACTCCCCAGACCATGAAACTGCATCTAATTTCAACACCTTTTTTGTTGACTGCATAGCCAAGCTAACAACAAACTTTCTCATCTTCTCTCCCTCTCATAGTCCCCCATCCACTGCTTTTCCCTCTTTCCTCCCTCTCATAGTCCCCCATCTATTGCTTTTCCCTCTAACACTCCACCTTTCAGTCTTAAACTTATCCCCATCAACAACATAAAAAACTCCTCCTTAAACTAAAGCCTTGCTCCTATGCTCCTGATAACCTGCCTCCATCCTTAAGATAGCTGCAGACAGCATTGCCCTTCCCATTTTCATTCTTATCAATAGGTCCTCCCAAATAGCCTATGTCCCCTCACTAGGAAAGAAAGCTTTTGTCACCTTTCTCCACAAAGGCAGCACGAATACAGACACTACTAACTTCCATCCTATAGCTATTCTCTCACCTCTTTCTAAAATCCTCTAAAAGTGCAATCACCAGCTCTTGTCATACCTAACACACAGTCATCTTCTTCACCTACACAACATGGTTTCAGGCTAAGCCAAAGCACTACCACTGCTCTTCTGTCCTTCCTTGACACCATTAATAGTGCTCGAGACTCTGGGAATATTGTATCCACCCTTTATTCAGATCTCGCCAAAGCCCATGACACTGTCTCGCATCCTCTACACTTACCTCAACTTCCCTGCCTTAATTTCTCTCCTTCCTCCATAGCCTGGTTTACAAGCTCTCTTCTCCAATAGACAACAAGCTGTTAAATTGATAAATTCCACTTCATCCTTTCTCAACAACTCCTCTGGCATCCCCCAGGGCTCTATTCTTGGCCCCTTACTTTTCAATATTTTCATTTATAACTTTTGCAAATCCTTAAATAATGCTACATTGATCCTGTATGCTGAAGATTCCACAATCATCTGCACAGCAAACTCTTCCTCCAAACTCCTTCAAAAAACCCAATCCGAAACCTGGATGCCAGTAAGGATACCTCCGTAAAAAACTTCTCCAAAGCCAACTTCATGCTACTCTAGTCAGAAGTGACAAACCTCATGACACCCATGCAGACGGGAACTGAAAGTTCGACTGCTGAATCCTACACTAAGGCACTGTATGAGCACATCCATGCATGCATGAATCATCGTGCCATCCCAAACAGAACCAAAAAAAAAAGGAAGCCAATCTGGTGGTCCCCTGCCATAAAACTTTACTTTACAAAAGGAAGAAACTGTTGCAAAAAGGAAAATCCCAGGATGCAAAAAACTCCCTTACCAGCCTCCGTAAGAAGCTGAGATCCCTCATAAAATCGTCCAAAGCTAGTTACGAAAATAAAATTGCCAAAGATTCCAAAGACAACCACAAGGCATTCTATAGCTATGTCAAGAATCTAAATGGCAATGCTCAGATCTGCTCTGAGCTACAAAAGAATGGCATTAAATATACTGATTCCAAGGATATTGCCAATATCCTGGCAGATCGATTCATTGCCAACTTCAGCCCCCCTCTCAATCCCTAAAGGGTCCATCTCAATACCAAAAGATTGCCAAATAATGGCCACACAGGTAAAAACCGCACTCTCAAGCTAAGAATGCAGCATCCGTGGGACCAGACGACATCCCGTGCCGTGTACTACATGAACTACAAAATTAAGTGGCACCTCACCTAAGTGTCATGTTTAATCATAGCCTCACCTCAGGCTTCGTGCCCACCGAGTGGTGCATAGCTACAGATATCCCATTTCACAAGGGGGGATCCACCGTGGATCCTGGGAACTACCGCCCCATCAGTCTGACGAGCCTGATCTGCAAGGCTATGGAACGTATTGTCATGGAACTTATAAACAAAGACATTGGTAACCTTCAAACACTGGACCCCACCCAGTATGGGTTCGTGAAGGGCTGATCTGGTCTCCTGAACCTGACCGACAACCTCAAAGGAGTATCCAGGGCTGTGAACGAGGGTAAGGCGGTCCACACAGCCTATCTGGACCTCGCCAAGGCCTTTGACACCATCCCCCACTCTAGAATCATAGATAAACCTACTAAGCTGGGCATTAATCCCTATGTCACTCGAAGGGTTGCCAACTGGCTTACTGATAGAACCCACATTGTAAAAGTAGCAGACTTCAAATCCAGCTCCAGACAAGTGACAAGTGGAGTACCTCAGGGTTCAGTCCTGTGACCGCTCTTGTTTGGCATCTACTTCTCTGAAGTACAGGCCAACACTAAGGGACTCTGGCTAACAAAGCTTACAGATGACTGCAAAATGGGAGCCATTACTGAATCCCCAAATGATGTGGATATTCTACAAAAGGGCCTTACAGAAACAGATGCTTGGTGCCAGAGCCATGGGCTCAAGCTCAATGCCAAGAAATGTATAGTTATCCTCTTTGCGAAAAAACACGTACTCGTGAATTACCACATAGGTGGCAGTAAACTAAACAACAAAAGTGTGATAAGAGACTTAGGGACACAGGTGGACAGTGGTCTCACCTTTGATAACCACATCGCCACAACAGTCAGGAAATCCTTCCATGTGGTACACCTCATCACTAAGGGATTTTCATCCTGAAAAAAGGAGGTCATTGTCCCACTGCACTCATCCCTCATTAGACCCATTATAGAATACAACGCCCCATTTGGTATGTACCTCTCAAGATGTCTGCAACAACCGGAAAGGCCGCAGAAATACCTCACTAAAAGAATCACAGGCCTAAAGCAAATGGCCTATGGTAACAGTCTAAATAAACACCAGCTATACTCTGTCGCATATCGTCTACTCAGAGGCGATCTCTGCTTGACATACAAGGCCATGTCATACCCAGAGCTGTTGGACATGCTACACTTAAAGAAATCCCAATCCCTCAGAGCCACACGCTTCAGGGATCTAAACCTTGTTATCACAATAAACAAAACATGCTAGAGGGATAGGTTCCTGACCCAGAGACTCCCCAGACTTTGGAATAGACTGCCCATACCTCTTTGGCCCTCTTCAAAAGAACCTTGACGACTGGATGGGAGATAGTAAATTCAACCCAGGGATCACATCAGTCGCCCTGCTAGATAGGGGTCCAGGGAAGTAAATAGTGTGGGAAGAAATAGCCAAGGAATTTTTATGGCTAGGCTTGTCTAGGCCCTAGGGCCGATAGCGTAGTACCAACCTATGAACCTAAGCAACCATCTCTCTCTCAACGCTACCAAAACAAAAATCATGATATTCTCTGTCAAGAAATTTCACCATAGACAAAAGCTCCTTTGAAATAAAAAGCCACAATAACACTCTAATCGATAGTGTACCTCACACCAAACTACTCGGAGTCACCACTGATGAACATTTAAAATTCGATATCCACATCCACAATATTATCAAAAAACCCCCCCCAAAAACTAGGTCTGCTGTACAGACAAAATCTCTATCTAACCGCTTCCAGCAGACATACTCTAGCCCTCCCTCCTACCTGCTCCCCTTTCTTATGTATGGTGCTCCTCTACTGAGTAATCTCCAACTTAGCCTAAAAGATGAACGGGAAGCTGCTATAACACAGTCTGTAAATTTGCTGCAGGCTCAAATACTCCACCCATCACTGCCATTCCCTCCACTCCCTAAACTGGCTTGAGCTTTCTAATTACCTAAAATTCATACAACTCACCACTGCTCTCAAACTCATTTTCCAACCCTCCATCTGCCCCTCTCTTTCATTTATCTTAACATCTTACCTCCCCAGTCATATTCTTAGACCTGAAAACCAAAACCTCCTTAAAATCTATAAACCCCTATGCCCTCCTGGTCAATTACTTCTATCACACTCCTTAGCTAAACTATGGAATTCTCTCCCCCCTCCCTCCACTGTACTCACAACCACTCTAATTTCAAATCTCTCCTTCACTCTTACCTTACCTCAAACTGGGACTGTTCCTGCTCCTTCCCACTTAAATTACATTGTCTTTCAAACTTCCCTTCAATCTCATCTACTATCAGTTCTGATCATGAACATTATTGTTAGAACAAACACTAAAACTTGTATAAACATTTTATGACTTGTGCTTTGAATTTCTCTATATTACTTTTGACTTTATATTTTAACATTTGTGTTTTTAAATGTGTATTCCCTGATTTTGTATTTGCATTTTAAATTGTATATTTATGCTTTTGTATACTATATACTCCATATTGTACTTATTATATTCTGTTAACTGCTTCTGGAGCTTTTCTCCCTTGGCTTCCACTGAAAATGGGCTCTGCCTGGCCCAGTGGACTTCCCTGGTCATCAAACTATAAATAAATAAAATAAATATTTACTTACACATCAGAATCTCACATACAATTATACCATGCTTTTCAGTATTTTATGTGGAAGGCTTTGGCTCCCCCCACCCCCATGACATACGGATTCTATCACCAGACCCCCTTAACTTGTATATAATAACTTCACAGTCACACAAAAGCAACCCAAACGAAAATGCCACTGCAGTGCAAAAGTTAACTGATCACGTGTCAACTACAGCACACGTCAATGAAATGAGCTTTAAATGAAAAAGAACAGCTCCTATGGCTGTTAACAAAATGAAGCATTGCCATTACAAAATGAAACACTATATATATATATATATATATATATATATATATAATATATATATATATATATATATATATAAAATATACAAATGAAAAATTGAAGTAGATTACTAGTTTCCAGGTATCACTTAATGCAAAGGTATGCAGAAGCATCTGCTCATAGAGGGTGATCACTTGAAGACTAAATAGCACTACAATTAGCTAAAGCAGCTGCCAATCAATCTCAACCATGGGAAAAAACTATCAGCCAACGGCTATACAGCTACACTCCTGCCCTTGCTCAGAACAAACTCACACTTACTACCAGATCCGTCACTAACACTCATAGCATCTAAAAGGCCTTGAAAGAAATGCTACTAAACTTCAGAATCTACTCCTGCCAAAATACCAACTAAAACACTGACTCTGGTCCTTCAACCCGTGCTACTTTATCTACTAATCTTTCACTCTCTCCCTTTGACCCTTTCTATTCATTCTAATCTTCCACCTTCGCCTCCCTCTTCCCTTCTCCCCTCCACCTAAATGCTTACTAGTATTCTTTACCAGGAGATGCTTCCTCTCTCCACTTTCTATCTACTACTCTTGCACCTTATCCTGCTAGGCTAAACTACACTGGTTTGCCTATTTCCCCCTACTGTTCTCCCATGTCTCTCAAACTCAACTTCCTACACAACATACTTTTTACTCTTCTCTACATGTTGAACGAACAGCTTATGTACTTGTAGGTATTATATTATCTTAGAACTTAAGCTTACACTGTTACATTTGTCTTTGGTTGTAACAACCTTTTTGTTAGCCATATGTTTGTCTGTACACAAGTTTTTACTAATATATGTTATACCAATTTTAGAATGTTTCACTCTTGTCTTGCAATTTGTTATATGTAATATTGTATCTTACTGTGAAGTTTTTCTCCCCGGGTCTCCGCTAAAAATGGGGTCTAGCTCAGTCGGTCATACCCAGTTAACAAATGTCAAATAAATAAAAAAAACGAAGGAAGCTCCTGTTGTCTTAAAAATTACACTGGAGAAATGCCAAAGTAATGAAGTTCACCAAGCACCTCTTATTCTTAAAAGGACTGCATGGAGGTAGAAAAGTAAAACAAAGCCACTGCATTCCTCCAAAAGCACTGATATTTCATCTACTTCACACACAGAATGTGCTTACTTCCCAAATGGCTGAAGCAGCTGTCAATCAATTCCAACCCGGTTGGGGGGGGCAAAGGAAGTTACTGTCCTCTAAAAAAAAAAGCCACAGCTTACAAAGTAATGAAAAAAATTCACCTACCACACCTCTTATCCTTAAAATGACTGGAGGAAGGTAGAAAGTTAAAACAAAATCCACACATTCCCTACAAATCACTTGTATTTCCTTTGCTTCAAAGTGGACAAATATTTGAACACTAAGCTGCTTCCTGATTGGCTGAAACAACTATCAATTCCAACGAGGAAGAAAAGAACAGTAAACAAATGCCTTACATTTGCAATCACCAACAATGAGCAAAAGATTTGCCTTTACATGGGACCTCGGCCCCACACCCCCAGAACTTAAACTAAATCCAGGATCGCTCAAACCCACAGAAGGAAAAGAAAGGAATTAAGTTGTGAAGGTCTCAGATGCTTATGTGAACAAGAAGTTTGTATGTGTGTGCTTGTTTTGTGGTTACAGAATAGGATGTTTAATCTATATCTGTGTATTTATGTCTCAGTGTACCAGATGGTGACTGCAGGTATGGGGGTTTATTGGCAGGTTATTTAACATTGGGATTGAGGAAGTTTTTCCTTTTCTACACTGTTGTATAATCTCTTAGTTAGTATGCAAAAAGTAGCAGGTAAGTGTAGATGCATGAGGGGCTTGATCCCAGCAAAGTACTTGTATTAGTATTTTTGTCTTCTTACAATATTTTCTGCAGTTGATGACCAGGAATACAGTCGTTTATGAATACATTCCAAAATTGTGACAATCCACAATATTGACATTTAGTATATTAAACCTGTTCAACTGAAACTCAGCTGCATGAAACTACACAGCAGGCTCTACAACAGGTACTACAAAGGGGTAAAAGTAGCAGTCTTTCAACATTCAAGCACGTAACAAAATGGGAGTCAACCAAATTGTGTTGAATAATCTAGTTTCGACCAAAAGCATGTTTTACATTTGTAACCAATGCCACATTACATATATAATATATGCATGCGCACACAGACACACACATACACTGATATACACAATACATACACAAACACAAGACACACAAGTGGTAAGGCTGCATTTCACTGTGCTTCATTCTTCAATTCAGTTCACTGCATGGGCACCACCGTGTCTTCCCATGGTTCTTTGCTAGGACATACAGTTTCCCAATGGCAAGGGTGAAGGCTTACAGGTATGTGTGTCACATGTGGGTGGGTCTATGTCCATCCTACAATGTGTTTGCACTCTGAGATACATTTCATTGTCTTGTGCCCACTATGGCTAAGAACAGGCTTCTAGCTCCCCATGTCTCTGGCCTTCATTGAGCATGCAAATGAAGACTGAATGAATGGTATAATATTCTGCTGCAAAGATGGAGAGAAGGTATACTATTAACTTCTTATTTGTGCATATATATATATATACAATACAAACCCACAGGAGAAGTAGGGAACGGAAGGTAAATAGTAAGAGTAAGCAAAGGAAGATCATACTATGCAGGAGCAGTACAGATCAAAAGAAATGGAGTTGGGCAGAAAAAAAGTAACCTATGTATAAAAAGTGGAGGTATTTGGAAAAGGCAGAAAACACACGTGCAGTGTCATGTTAAGGAAGATGCTGTTCAAGTGAAACCACTTACTCTTAGCTATAAAACTTCAGTTTCCAAATTTCAGCTTGGCACATGGCTACAACCAGCATCTTACCACCACATAAGGGATATACTGCACTGTTTTTTCTAATATAATACATGGAATATCCTATCACATGTTGATACAGAGACAAAAATAGTTCTGCTACAATGAAGTTTGTATGGAAGAAGAAGTTATGTACTCACCATAACGTTCGATGTATGTAGTCCATCTCGCCTCACATTCTTACCCTTGGGTTTGTAGCCGAACCTCGGCTCCGACTCTGCCATATTCTAGCTCGAAGTCTTCAATTGGCTCGTGGCTAAGGGGTATCCCATACTGCAATGCGCCCATCCCAAATCTTGTTTGCTGCAAGCTCACATACACACACACAAACACGCTGAAAGGAAGAACCAACCCAACAAAAATGGATACCGAAACCAGAGACTAAACCTCTAGGTCCTCCAGAAGGGGGTAAGGTGGGTGGGTTAGTAAGAATGTGAGGCGAGATGGACTACATACATCGAACGTTATGGTGAGTACATAACTTCTTGATGCTATGTAGTCCAATCTCGCCTACATTCTTACCCTTGGGACAGCATCCCTAGCACCTAAACCTTGGGTGGCTCATTGGAAAATACTCTTGAGCACTGTGGAACCAAAGGAAGATCTGCCTCTAGATATCGGATCCAATTTGTAGTGACTGATAAAGGTGTGAGGCGATAACCATGTGGCTGCAACAAAATATCATCCATAGACACTAGCCTGAAAAGCAGTAGACGTAGACAATGATCTTGTAGAATAAGCCTTCACTTTAAAGAGTAATTCCTTGCCATTTGAAGTATAAATGAAGGAAATGCAACTAGAAATCCATCTGGACAGAGTTACTTTAGAAACTGGAGCCCCAAGTCTATTGTCTGAGAACGAGACAAAGAGTTGATCTGATATCCTAATATCTATAGTTCTTTGTAAATAGAAACACAATTGTCTGTGAACATCTAGCTAATGAGACTTAAATTCTGCCCTGTTAGAGAATTCAGGGAAAAATACAGGCTGCTCAATGGACTGGTTGAGGTTGACAACCGAAGCAACCTTAAGCATAACGGAAGGATTAGGTCTTGGAGAAACCTTATCCTTGTGAAATACCAAGTAAGGGGGCAGAACCGATAAAGCTTGGAGTTTAGAGACCCGCCTAGCCGAAGTGATGGCTATCAAAAAGATTGGTTTCCAAGACAAAAATTTAATGTCACAAGTTGCTGCAGGCTCAAAAGGAGGCGAAGTAAGCCACTGTAACACAAAATTGAGGTCCCATGGCATTACAGGATCAAAGACTGGAGGTCGAAGTAGCATAGTCCCTTTCAGAAAAGCCCTACAAAGTCTATGCGCCATTAGACTGGGTTCATTAGCAACATGAAAAGTAGAAATGGCTGCCAACTGCACTTTGATAGCTGCCACAGCTGATCCCTGGCTGAACAGTTGAGAAAGAAATTCTAAAACTGACGAAATGGGAGCTGTATAGGGATCAATCTGCCTTTCATGAGCCCAAATGGAGAATCTCTTCCACTTACTGGAATAAATCTTCCTAGAAGAAGGCTTGTGGGAAGACAGAATATGAACCACCTCCGGAGAAAAATCATGAAGCCTGACTAGGGACAGATGGAATAGGATCATCCATGCTGTCAACTTGAGGGTCTGAATGGAGGGATGGAACTGCCCTGACATACGAGTCAACAGATCTGGCTCTGGGTCCAGAATCCACGGATCGCCCATTAGATAAAGGTGGAGAAAAGGAAACCAAATCTGATGAGGCCAGTGTGGTGCAATCAGTATCATCTTGCTTCCCAAGGACTGTGCTTTCTGAATAACCTTCATTATTAGGGGGACTGGCGGGAAGGCATAGAGAAGACTGGTGGGCCAATCGTGAACTAGTGTCCCTGGGTGCCTCCCCCTTCGAGGGAATAAGGGTGAAGTAGTTGTTGCATTTGGCATTGAGGGGGCTGGCAAACAGATTACAGCAAGGCTGACCCCCATCTGCGGAAAATCCGCTCCGCCACTTATTCGTTCAGGGAAAACTCGTGAGACATCAGAATAGCTTTGCTCAGCCTGTCGGCAATCACGTTGGACTTCCCCGGTATGTGCATTGCCACTAGAAAGAGTCGGGAAGATGCTGCCCACTGCCACACTCGAAGTGCCTCTCTGCAAAGGGGATACGACCTGGTTCCTCCCCGTTTGTTCAGATACCATACCACTGACATATTGTCTGAGTGGACTGCAATTGCCCCATGAGGAAGAAAGCCCTGAAGTGCTTGCAACGCTAACAGCACCACTCATCTCTAAGACATTGATATGCAAAATGGGTCTCGTGCTCTTGCCATGTGCCTTGGACTGTCCTGCCGAGATAATGCCCCCCCCAACCTGATCTGGGAGGCATCCGTGGTCACCATGGCAACTGGAGAAGGAAGAACGAAAGGCATGCCCGCATTGAGATTGCTGGTCTGAAGCCACCAGCGCAGATTCTGCTTGCACTTACCTGTAATCAGAATAAGAAAGGAGAGCGAGAGATGCCGTAGAGACCATTGGGCAAAAAGTAGCCACTGAAGAAGCCTCACGTGTAGTCTCGCAAGAGGAACTAGCATAATCATGGCAGCCATAGTCCTTAATAACTTGAGGACCACTTTTGCCTTGATCTTCTTCAATGGTAGCAAAGCGTAGATCTACTGCTGAAAAACCTGAATTCTCTCTTCTGGTAGGAAGGCCCTCATGAGCACCGTGTCTAATTCGGTGCCGATAAAGGTAACACGCTGAGAGGGCAACAAGGCAGACTTTTCCCAATTCAGACTAATTCCCAGATTTTCGCACAGTGCAATAGCGGCGTCCCTGGTCTGTAGCAGTAGGTGCCTGGTGGTGGCAGACAGGAGCCAGTCGTCCAGGTACGGAAACACTTGGAATCCCTGACGTCTCAAGTGAGCCGTTACCACTGCCATGCATTTGGTGAACACCCTGGGGGCTGTGATGAGACCAAAGGGCAGGGCGTGAAACTGAAAATGACTGGCTCAAGCCGGAAGCGCAAGTGACTTCTGGATGCCCTGTCCATCTTGATATGGTAGCAAGCATCCTTGAGGTCGATGGAGCACATCCACACATCTTTCCCTAATAAAGGGAGAATTGACTGTAACGTGACCATGCAGAACTTGGACTTCTCTACATGAAGGTTCAAACAGCTGAGATCCAAGTTGGGTCTCAGGTCCCCTGTTCTTTTCAGCACCAAAAAGAATCTGGAGTAAGTCCCTAATCCTACTTGGTCTGAGGGGACAGGCTGGATGGCTCCCTTTGACAGCAACTTTTGTACTTCTAAAGTTGCGGAATCCCTTTGACTGGGTGGAACGCCTGGGATTCTTTTGTTTGGAGGGGGATAAGAAAGAAGGGGAATAGGATAACCTCTGGAAATTATCTCTAATACCCACTCATCTTGGGTGATCTCGCCAGGCTTCTGGGTATTGAGAAATGCAACCCCTGACTGGCTCCAGAGATGCACAGTCGAGCCTCCCCTCAGGAGCGCTGGTAAGGAGAACCACAAAAGGAACTGTGATCCCCCTGGTTACGCGGGCCTCCTCTGCCTCTAGGGTGGCATCTACCTGAATTTCCACCCCCCTCCTCTGCCTCTGGAGGGGCAATCACTCTGTGCATCGTGAAAAAACCTCTGTGACTTGCTGAACCACATTTTTCCACCCTACTGGCCCTTGGGGTAAGGTCTAGAAGGCATGGAAAAACAGACTCCCACGGCAGACAGGGTTTTTCCTTCCTGCTCACACCTAGTGAGAGTGTCCTTCACCTTGGTTCCAAATAAGGATGAACCATCAAAGGGGGCATTGGTGAAAGTAGACTTGAAAGCCTATGCGAAGTTGCACAAGCGCATCCAGAAGTGTCTCTTAAGACAGACTCCGGAACCCGCAGCCCTGCTCGCTCCATCGGGTGCATACGAGATCAGCCTCATGGAGGAGTTGGTAATGGAATTTAGGGTGGACATCTGAGCACTGACCTTTTGAACCACAGCATCAGAAACGTTACCCTGTAGAGAATTGCCCAGCTCTTTTAGGGGATCTCTCTGGAGCTGTGTAAAATGCGACAAACAGTTCAGCGACCGCAGTGTAAAGGCCGCTGAGGAAATCATACATTTCCCATACCTGTCGATGGCCCTAGACTCCTTGTTAGGGGGATGGACGGTAGATGAAGTTTCAGCAAGTTCCTTTCTTGGTGGCTGCTGCCACCACCATGGCATCTACTGGAATGCCTTTTGTACGAAAATCCTTGCCTGGAGGAGCGGACAAAAACTTGTTGGGTCTCCTAGGGACCGGTTCCACAGTGTCTGGAGTTTCCCCACACCTTCCGACAAAAGAGATCCAGTTCGTGGAACGGGGGACACACGAGGCAGAGGGTTGAGACCCGAAGGCCTTCAGGAACACAGACTCCTCCTCAGAAAGGGATTTGGAGGGCCAGTCGCCTCTCTGCCATAAGATTTCCAGGATATCTGAGAAAGAGATATCTTCAGAAGACGAATTGGGGGACCCTTCTGACTCCTCAAGGTCTGTGTCAGACGTGAAAGACTCATCTTGGGAGTCAACGTGCTTCCTCTTGCACACTCTCTTTCTGGTGGGGTCCTCAGGCAAAAACTCCAGGGAGACCTCAGAAAGTTGGAGACCAGTCATGGAGGTATCCTAAGGCTTTGGGTCTCTGCTGTCCATGGATAGAGGGTGATTATAGACCGATACCTGTGCTGGAGGGGGCAGAGTGTCAGTGCCGTAAGATGCAGCTGACGACCTGGTCAGCACGCTCCTCATGACCTCGAAAGCTGAACCCCCCCCCCCCTCCCGGCTCCAAAGGTTGGCTGACCATGGAAGATACGGTAGTAGGCCTTGAAGCCGAAGAGATGAGGTCCGAAGCCGATATCGGACCCAAGCTCATCTGAGCCGAAGCACCGAGAGGAAGGCTAGGAGCCAAAGAAGATCGATCTGAAACCTCCCTCTCGGGTCCGACCAGTGAACCAAGAATCCTGGACCCAGTGGACGGTGCCGATGGGGTAAGAACGGAGATCGGAGCAGAGAGGCCAGAGGGGGCTACTGGAACCGACCCCACGGCATCTGACGGAACCGATAGCTCTGGCTCCAAAAGCCGAGAAAGGCTCAGAGGAGGAACAGCCAAAGAGGAGGGGAGGATGGGCTCCGGGGCTGACTGGGCAGGAACCGAAAACAATTTAGCCAGCACCGATGACTGGAGCAGTTTCTGCACCACTCTATCGACATCGTCATCAGAGAAGGTCCGAGAGGACCTAGAGGATAAGGTCTGCGATCTGGATCTCCCTACATAGTGAGACCTATGAGACGGAGAAACCGGTCGAGGAACTGGAGACCGGCTCTGAACTAGAATCTCTGTCACTGGCTCCGAGATGCTGGGAATAGATGTCGACATAGTCGGTGTACTGCCTTCTGTCGGCACCGAAGCCAATGGAGCCGAAGAAGCAACAGTAATTTTAGCGATTTTCTCTGGCGGCTCCGAGGAAAATGACAGAGCTGGAGAGCGCTTTTTTGAAGATTTTTTCTCAGATTTCTTGTCTGGTTTGGAAGGAGAGGATCTGGAACTAGAAGACTTCTCCAAGTCTTCTTCAAAGGAAGGTTTCAGTAGTCCTTTTAAGATAAGCTTGTTCTTCCTCTCTTGCAGTACACAGGGACTGAAAGCGTGGCAGAATAAGCAGGATTCCTGGAGATGAACAGCACCCAAGCAGTACACGCACACTGAGTTCCCATCCGTTAATGACATCTTGTAACTACATTTTACACACTTTTTATAGCCCGAAGGCCTGTGTTCTTTGGGATCTTTAGACATCCTGACAAGAAAACTCCACACACCACACAGAGGAAATGGAACACCTTTGCACCAAAAAACACACACAGAAGGCGTGGGAAACTAGAGCCTCTAACTGAAATGGCCTAGACCACGGACAACCACAAGGAGAACTAGGTCCTCTAATTTAAATGGGCCTAGTCCAAGAAACAAGAGGCTAACACCAAATAAAACAACAAAACACCAACAAATAGGAAACTACCACTGACAGAAGGGAAAACAAGGTCCTCTAACTGAAAAAACTGGCCTAGCCCGAGGAGATAAGGGGCGAACGGGATCCCAAAAAGCCAACGGAACTGGCCACACAACCAGCAGAACACACACAAGATAGCTATGAAAATAGCTTTTTGGTCAACAAATTGTTTGAATTTAAAAGAAGAATTATACTTAGCCACGGCCAAGAGCGAGACCACGTCTGAGCGTAACGAGCAGCAAATGATATCTGGGATGGGTGCGTTGCAGTATGGGATACCTCTTAGCCACGAGCCAATTGAAGACTTCGAGCTAGAGTATGGCCGAGTCGGAGCCGAGGTTCGTCTCTGAACCCAAGGGAAAGAATGTAGGCAAGATTGGATACATAACATCACTTATTTTTTGTACTACTGTCTAATAATACATTTTAAAGATGCATTATTTTGGGAGAGAAAGAAACAGGCCATTTTAGTCTAATTCCTATTTGTGTTGAAGAGCAAAGTCATGGCTCTATTTGTCATATCCAAAACAGCCAAGAACACTAACCTTCAAAGCACGCTGAAAAGTGCTGATGGAAAGAAGAGCAAGATCTTGCTGTTCCTCTGCATAGCGAACCAAGTAAACATAAACCAACTTTTTGATCTAAAGAAAAAGACAATGTTTATTACAGATATATCACTAGAACACAGCCATATTTTCTATTAAGTATAAACTTTTCTCCAAGCAATATTTAACAGTAGTCAATATTTATTCACTCCATCCCAGACATCAATTCAGGAAGACACACTGATCAAGAAAATGTCACAATAATTCAATGTAATTGTTTTAGCTTTCACCCTCAGAAAAAGCTTACTTACTTATCCTCCACCTCCAAGCATGAATTAAGTCCCTCACTTTTGGATGTACAATATACTACAAACAGAAGTAAACTTTCTTGTCAAGAAACAGAATGCGGCACACTTTCACTGCCACATCAGTCCATCTGGTCCAGACACCTGGCAGTAGCCTGCTGACCTACACTTCTGTAAACCCTCTGGTAGTGGCACTATTAGGCAATATAGTTTTAGCGTATGTCATATAAAATGAACAACTAAAATGGAAGATGAAAATGCATAATGACCTTATGTGTTTAGGAATACTGATAACAAGTGATTTCTATATATCGCCTACAGGACAATAAAAAGAACAAACGTACAACAATGGAAAGTTACTATCAAATGTAGCTTCTAATATTCTCCAGGGACATCACTGGTACACCTGTAAAGCAATATGAAACCATGCTCACTGAAAAAGTCAATCACTGGACCACATACATCTCCTCTCAAATAATGTAGAGAGACACCATTTCAGTAATGTACCACTCTGTTTTGCCATATCTGTTCTAGACATGGCCAAATTCCTGGTGATAATTTCAAACTCACAAAACAGACAAGAACTGTACTCCCCTCAACACTGGCCATACAAGTAACCATATGTTGCTCACCACAGCTGAATAAGCTGAAGGGGATGCAGCTATAAAGACAAATGTGATGTCCAACTGCTTTAAGACTCAGTCTACCCCACAGAAGAGCCTACATCCTATTCTCAATCTATACAGGAGTAACTACAGGGCCTATTTATCTTATGATGTCCACTTACACAAACTGCACTTATATCAGCTAACGAGGGAGCAGGGGAGCGTTCTTATCTCCAGTTGCTAAGTATCCAAGGTGATATTTGATAAGGCAGGTGCAATGTCAAAACTTCCTGCATGAGACAGGCATAAGTTATGAAATGTTGGGTACTTGCCCTACCACAAGGAATGAAGAATTTGCATAACGAATTTTACAGTGACAGCTGGATGGATTAGCTAACAAAGATGCATCATCTGCAGCCATGAAGGACTGTACTACAGCCTACCTACAGTACATCCCCCAAATAAATACCAGGTTATATGCAACCATACCAGAACTAAGCAAATCAGTCAGATGTACAGGGAGAACAAGGGCAGAAAAAAGAAGCATCAATTTAAAAGGGGCAAAACAAAAATGCAACAGCCCCTTCTCGATAGGTTTATGCAGGTCTTGCATCCATTCTTGAGAATAAGATAACAGCAGTAAACTTTGGGTTATTAAATCTATTTATGCCTGTTTCAAGTCAACAAGCTCTAATTATTAAAACAAGTATATACAACATACATTATTACATTCTTTGGTGGTCCCAGAAAAAAACAGTATTTTGATATGTCTAATTCAAACTATTAGAGAAAACCTATGTTAACAGAGACTGCACTTACATGCCATCAAAAAAATAAAATGTACAAGCTTTTTCAAGTTCAGCAGTTGGGCTCAAGTTCCACTTCAAACACAGATACATTGTGGATAACTTAAAGGATCCAGAAAATGCCTGCAAGTCTTTTAAACAGCACCTTGTAAATATTGGTACTTGCATAATGAAGACAGTAAAAAGAAATCAAAGGTTATCCCTCATCATTTGTTTGTTGTAACAAACTCAGAGCACACAGTGCCTGGGTTCACAGGACTATGATTTTCTATTCAAAATCATTCATACCTCAAGACCGGCTCTAAAAAAATGGTTCTCTTATGCTTCTCTAATTATGCACGGACTTCGGCAGCAGCATTTCTCTTTCTAGTTAAGGAACAGTGCATAACAATATTAAATCACAGAAGGTTGCAAAACAGTCAATTTGTTCCTGTTCTGCTTTAGATTAGTACCAATCAATGCTGGCCACGAGAGGCCTAGGCATTGTCAAACTGCAGGTGTGCTATGAAAGCCTCCTCTCCTTGAAACTACCCAGTGACCAGAAATGGGAGCACTCAGAGCTCCGTGACTAGACCATTCTCTTGATAGTTATCTCCATTCTGTGTTATGGCACTCCCTGCTGTGAAACTAATCAGAATGGGGCTGTATTAGGCTTGAACAACACAAGCACATCTCACACTGCAGGCTGTTTAATTAAGCCATCAATACTAGTGCATCAAACTTCATGACTTATTGGTTAAACCTTTGATTATTCACTTTCTGTACTGCTGGCTCCTTACCAGGTCACTATTTGTACCTTTTGCCATCCTGTGACATGCAATGAATATTCCTGCATTCTGTCCTGTGGATACACGTGTGCTTGCTAAAATCAAAAATGTGTGGGTCACCATTTTCAAACCACAGAACACAGTTTATTTCCCCTTGAGCAGCCAAGCTCGTCTTTAACACAAAAAGCACCATACAGTACTCCCTGCAGCGTTTCTAACAAACCTACCTACCTCCAAAACAAAATCCTGATGCATGTAGGTTGTGGGAGTAAAGTAGTAAACACACATGGGACAGTAAACACAAATTAATGCACTAACCTTGATAAGACTAAAGCCTCTTGTGTACAGTATTTTTAACAGTAGAACACTAAAACAGACTACAAATACAACCAATTATCCAACACAGAATATAAAGCATCAAAACAACCCTATTTCAAATGTAACTTGTCAGATTTGAACTTAATGAGAATTACCTTATGCAGGAAAATATAAATGAACAGTCAGTACAAAACTCTTCTTATGCTCTTTTTTTCAAACACTGCGCAAAGTCATATCCAAAATCAGTTATTATGAAAATGCATGCATGATATTAGATTTTTCTTTTAATTCTCCTACCTCTGCTCCTCTATGGGAGCACATGCATGGTGTTTAATACAGCCATGCAGGAAACGGGAGTGCATGTTCCCTTATGCCACCACCAGTGACTTCTTGAAGTACACAGCTCAAAGCATGTATCTGCATGAACCACCCCTCAAGAAAAAGAGAGTCAAGCAATGGCATCTTATTTCACCCTCCTGCAAGGTGGTCCACTGGCCACTGAGTTGACAGATTCAGGATACCAGTTGCACGGACACCTTGCCTCTGCACCAATAAAATAATGCAGTATACATACCTCTATGTTTTTGCTGGCAACATTCTTCACAACTGCTGGAAACAATTCAGAGGCATTTTTCCCAGTTGCAATCATCTACAAATAAAGTAAAACCAAAAAAGTTTACAGAACTGGACCACAAAGAAAACAAGCGACTTAGTTAAAAAGTCACTAAGTTGCAAATTATATATCCCAAACTGCACAATTCACAATGACCAATAAAAATCTACCTACCAGCAATCTAGCTATGTGTTTGTTTAGAATAAAATACATGCCGTATGTTTTAATATGAAACTCAAAAATGCATGCCCCGCCGTTTTAATACAAACTCCACACAAGAGAGACTCACTTTTCACAGCAGTCTTTGTTGTTAATTGTAACAACACAGCAAAAGCCTAATCTCCCCATGGCATACATTTCTTAATAATTAATGTATGTATGGCCACTGCAGGGTCACCCATCTGTGACTGTAAAGTAGCGGCCTGCAGAAGAGGCAAAGGCTGACTGGAAAATGTCTTCCTTTTGTCACTGGAGGAAAGAAGAACCAAGGAACTGGTTAGCTATTCCATGGTAAAGCCAAGAAAGAAGCTGAAACCCAAGTAATGATGATCTGCAACAGATGGTAAAAAAAAAAAAAAAAAAAAAAAAAAAAAATAGTATTACAAAGTAATTAATAAAAATCAGAGCAAATCTTGGAGAATTAGAAGTTATGTACTTACCATAACTTGGCATCTGTGTTGTCCATTTTCATTCTTCCTCACTGATGAGTTATGGATCCGACCCTCTGATCACATTTGGACGCATTTCCAAGACTTGGATCAGAGTCACAAGCTCCTCCCTCTACCCATAATGCTTTACACAACTCCCAACTCCTCAGATCGAGTTTGCTGCCTTACTGCCCACTAGACTATAGAGACAGAACTGACACAAGAAAGGCCTGAGGCTCAAACCATGGAACATGAAGGTTCCCTTATCATCCAAAGATCCTTCTAGGAGTGACAATGCCAGGGAATGACTGGGAGGCAAGGTAAGGAAGAATAAAAATTCCAACGTTTTTTGGGAATAAATCAGTAAAATACAATCAGTAATCTATTTGGCCAAATTAATTTTGGAAACTGATTGATCCAAGAGGTTAGGGGAAAAGGATACAAACAGCTGATCAGACTGTTTTGTTCTGTGAAGGTAAAAACATGGTTGCCTATGGACGCAGCATATATTTGCCTTTATCAGTAAAATTCGGGAAGAAAACTGGTAAGTGTATTGATTAATTAATGCTAGTCTCCGTGGCCACTTTAGGCATAAAGGAAGGATTAGTTCATAAAGATACCTTATCCTTATGAAAGGTGAGGTAAGGAGGCCTTATCCTTATGAAAGGTGAGGTAAGAAGGCCTAGTTGATAAGGCCTGAAGTTCAGAAATTCTTTTAGCTGAAGTAATAGTTACCAACAGGACAGACTTCCAAGAAAGACACTTCAAGTCAAAATTATTTGCTGGTTCAAAGGGTTTCTGAGTTAACCCCTGGAGGACCACCATGAAGGCACAAGGGGTATTAGGATCTTTTACTGGAGGTCTAAAAAGAAAGATACCTTTCATAAATGCTTTACATAATCTGGAAGCTGACAGAGAGAGGGATTGGTTTCCTGCATGAAAATTGGATATTGTGGCTAGGTAAAGTTTAGAAAAGCTAGCTCCTTCTTTGAAAAGAGTACTGAGTAAAAGATGAATGGCTGAAATAGGAGCTCAGAAGGGGTCAATGTTTTCTTTAGAAGCCCATACTGAAAATCTTTTCCATTTGCTTTAGTGGAAGCCTTCCGGGAAGCCAAAATAATGCTACGGACTGGGGAAGTGAGTCTGGACCATCTTACTATCAGTGGAATCAGAGAAACCATACGCTCAGCTTGAGGGCGTGGAGATTGCGATACTGAAATTGTGACGGATGAAATATGAGGTCCTGCCTGAGTTCCAGTATCCATGGAGGATATCTAAAATGAGACCAGAGAAAGGGGAACCACACCTGACGAGGCCAGAAGGGGACAATGAGTATGGCTGAGCTCACTTGCTTTCTGTAGAAACCTCTGGATCAAAGGAAGAGGGTGATAAGCATACAGGAGACTTGGGGGACAATCCTGAATCAAAGCATCCCTCAGTGACTCAAATGGAGGGGGGATCAGAGCGAAATACTTGCTGCACTTGTTGTTGAGGGGAGAGGGAAATAAGTTGCAGCAAGCTTGGCCCCACCAGCTGAAAATCATGTTTGCCACTGACTGACTGATGGACCCCTTGTGAGGAATCAGAATGGACCTGCTGAGTCTGTCTGCCAGCACGTTAGTTTTCCCAGTATGCGCACTGCAATTAGAAAGTCATCTGAAGAGATAGCCAATTCCCAGACCCTCATGGCCTCTCTGCCCAATGGGTAGGAGAGGGTTCCTCCTTGTTTGTTGATGTACCAGACTACTGACATGTCAGTAAGGATCGCCACAGGGAGAACATCCTGAAAGCCTTGCAACATTAGAAGGACTGCTCTCATCTTAAGGACACTGATATGGAGCTTGGTCTCTGAGGGGGACCACATGCCTTGGACCATCTTTCTCATGTAATGCCCCCATACTCCAACTGGGAAGCTTCTGTGGTCCCTGTGGCTAATGGGGGGGGGGCAGAACTGCCTGCCCAAAAACAGGTCATCTGACTGTATCCACCACTGAATATGACGTCTGCAAACTGGGGTGAGTTTGATGGGAACAGACAGAGGCTGCTAAAGAATTGACCACTGTGCCGCTACGGTCCACTGGAGGAAATCTTGCTAGAGGAACTAGAAGAATAGCTGCTGACAATGATCCAAGAGCCTGCAACACTAATCCTGCAGGACAGGATGGAATACACAAGTCCCTCACCTGATTTCTCAGAGATATGATGCGATGAAGAGGTAATGAAGCCACTTGATTTGTCATACCCAGTTGAGTTCTTATGAATTCTAGGTTTTGTACAGGAGTCAAGCTGGATTTGGCAAGATTTATTGTGATGCCTAGGGAGTTGGCTGTATGAAGAAAGTAGTCCCTGGCATGAAGATGATACCTTGCTGGGGAGGTGAGAAGCCAATCGTCTAGATAGGGAAGCACCTGGAATCCTATGAGCCTCAGGTGAGCTGCTATGACTGCCATACATTTGGTGAATACTAGGGGGGGGGGGGGCTGTGGCGAATCCAAAGGGAAGTGCACTGAACTGGTAGTGATTGGCTCCCAGCCAAAAGCACAGGTGTCTCCTGCAGTGCCTGTCTACTTTAATGTGATAGTACATATCCTGGAGATCTACAGAGCACATCTAATCATCCCTGTGCAGTAGAGGCAGGATGGACTGGCCCTTAACCATTTGAAACTGACTTCTTTACATACTGATCAAGATGGATTAGAATTGTTCTTGGGTCCTCTGCTTTCTTCAGTATAAAAAAAAAAGCGTGAATAAGTTCTGAATCTTATTTGTTCAGCTGGGACCTTTTAGATGACTCTTTTGTAGTAGCTTTTGAACTTCTTGCACTGCGGACTCCCCTCTGACTGGGTAGAATGTCAGAGAGTTTCTTCTTGGATCTTGGAGGTGGAAGGGAAAATGGAATGGAATAACCTCTGGATATTATACTTATCATACAATTGTTGTATGTAATGTTTATCCAGGTGTCTGGGTGCAAAGAAAGATGACCCCCGATTGCCTCCAGAGATGAGCAGTCGGGCATCACTTCAGGAGCACTGACAGGGATGGTCAGAGAAGGAATCTCTGAAGCCCTGACTCTGCAGACCCCCTCTGCCTCTAGGGTGGTATCCATCATCGAAATCTCCTCCTCCTCCTCTCTGTCTCTGGAGGAAATGTCCCATGCAGAACCTGAAAAGGCCCTTGAGATTTCCAGAACAAAGCTTTCTTCCCCTCCTTGTTGGTTTTCAGAAAAGCTCCTCGGAGGGGCAGAAAACTTGATTCCCACAGAAGATTGGGTCTTACCTCCCTGCTCACTGTGGGTAAGCATTTCTTTTCACTGATGGCCGAAACAAAGAAGAACCATCAAAGAAGGCATTAATGAGGGATGCCTTAAAGGGTTCCGCAAAGTCACATAGGCTCATCCAGGCATGTCTCCTTACGGCTATGCCTGAATCGGCTGCTCATGAGGTACCCTCTGTCGTATGGGAGATCGGCCTCATAGAAGAACTGCAATGGATGATACAGCAGCTAGATGGGTAGAGATCTTTTCAAGGTCGTCCACCAACATGGTCTCAGCAAATGATTTTGAGAGCCTCCTTGATCAAGTCTCTCTGTAAGTGGGTAAAGTGTGCAAAATAATTTAACGACCTCCGAGCAAACTTGGCTGAGGTGTACATGCACTTTCTGAATCTGTCCATCGCTCTGGACTCCCTGTTCAGTGAACGAACAGAGGAACTCTGCTCAGCTAACTTCTTTTTTGTGTTTGCTGCCACAATGACGGCATCAACTGGGATACCCTTGTTCCAATGTGTTCTATTAGTGGGACTACAAATTTATCTAAATGCTTGGGAATGGGCTTGACAATTTCCAGTTTCTATCAGGTCCAGGAGAAACTAGGTCAATAAGTTCATCCGCCAGATGGTCACTCAGGACCTAGAAGGGCCTGCACCGAAAGCCTCCAAGACGGCAGACTCTTTAGAAGAAGGAAGTTGGGTAGACCAGTCAGTTTTCTGTCTAAGGATTTCTAGGACATCTCTAAAGGAGATATCAGGTGACAATCGAGGGGACCCCTCTCCTTCAACTAAGTCAGTCTCTTCAATGAGGGACTCCATAGGGGAGTCTATGTGCCTCCTTCGGCACGCCTTCTGCAAAATCTCCTTTGGGGGATGTTGCTGTTTCTTCTTCCATGACGTCAGGTCGTCAGGGGGTATAAAACATACAGCCAACGTCATTACATCAGTTTTTCTTACCAAAGATGTCAGGTGCCCCCTAATGGGAAGCAATTAAATCTATAAACATACAAGGTTATACTTCAAACAAAAAAGCAAATACACCAAAAAGCTTTTAAGCATTGAAAAGGAGAGAAGAGGTATAGCCAAACGAAGTCAGGGGGCTGGAGAGAGGGTAACCAGGCTGCAACAGTGAATACACTCTAACATCTACATTTATGGTAAGTGTACACAACTATACTATGTTCTTCATGTTTCACTGTTGCAGTCATTACATTTGGGTAGATTCTCAAAGCTAAGGATGGGAGGAGGAATTTAGATAGCATTAGGACCAGCTATAAGGCCCTGCAAAACTGCAGTGGCAAAGGCAGCTCTGGATTTAGAGAAAATTGGCAAATGGTAATGCTTGGAGAAAGTATGTACAGAACTCCAGGTAGCAGCTTCTAGGATGTCCCTGGTAGGTACGCCTCTGAGAAAGGCTGGGATAGGTTTTCCATGGTGCTTATAGCAGAAGTGAATGCAATGGCCTATCCATTTGGCGATGGTTTGCTTTGAAATAGCCTTCCCCTTTGTCCCTGCAGCAAATGCCACCAGCAGTTGTTCAGATTTCCTTTGAGGTTTAGACCTGTCCAAGTAGAATCTAAGTTGTCTGTGCACATCTAAGGAGTGCAGTATCCATTCCCCTTTGTTCTGTGGATTAGGAAAGAAGGTAGGCAAATGAATGGACTAATTAAAGGCCACACTGGATACCCCCTTTGGCATGAAAGAGGGACTGGTCCTGAGGGACACCCTGTCCACATGAAAGATGATGAAAGGCTCCACTGCCATAAGGGCCTGTAATTCAGACACCCTTCTTGCTGAAGTGATGGCTAAAAGGGAAGCTGTTTTCCAAGAAAGGAATTTTAAATCTGCAGTAGCAGCTGGCTCGAAAGGAGGAAGGGTGAGTTTCTCCATTACAAAGTTAAGGTTCCAGGCTGGAGTTGGAGCTCGCCTGGGTGGTCTTAAATTTTTGGCCCCTTTGAGGAACTGCTTGAGCAGTGGATGAGAGAAGAGGGGAGGTTCTGTGTTATAATGAGCTGAAATGGCTGAGGCATGAATTTTTGAGGAAAAAGACAGGGCCTTGTGAAGCATCTCAGTTAAGTATTGTAATTAGCCAGGCTGCTAGATTCAGTGTTTGAGGGTGTAGAATCTGGTTCTTCTGCTGAGACAGCAGGGTAGGAGTCTGAAGCAGGTGCCATGAGGTCAACAGTGACACACTGCGCAGGTTTGTCTTGTTTGATCTTTAGTAGTAATTTGGAGAGCAGAGGGAGAGGAGGAATGGCATAAACTGATATGTTTTTCCAGCTGAAGGACAGAGCATCCACTTTCCAAGCTTGTCTGTGGGGAGTCCTTGCACAAAACTTGTCCAATTAATAGTTCTGGGTGGAGGTAAAAGGTCTATATCTGGGCTCCCCCATTTGCTTGTCAACATGTTGAAAATCCTTGGTTCCAGTTTCCACTCGTGTGGGTCCATGAGGGTTCTGCTTAGTCTATCTGCCAGTGGATTTAGTTTTCCTGGCAGGAATTGAGCTTGTAGATGTACTTGGTAGCTCAAGGCTGTGTTCCACAATGCCATGGCTAGTCTGCAGAGGGGCTAAGAATGTGTACCTCACTGCTTATGTACCACATAACAGTGGTGTTGTCCATCTTTACCATTAATTGTCCTGGAAGAATGTGGTCCTTGAAGGTTGTCAGAGCATTCTGTACAGCTAGCATTTCTTTGTGATTGATGTGAAGGTGCATTTGAATTGGGTTCCATTTGCCCTGAATGAACTTCCCTGCCAGGTGCGCCCCCCCCCCCCCATGCATAGTCCGATGCTTCTGTTGTTAGGGTTTGGGCAGCAGGGGGTAGGGTGAATGGTAGTCCCTTGTTTTGGTGGTAGGCCTCTGCCCACCAAAGGAACTCTAGGCATAGACAAAGAAGGATAGGAATCATTGCTTCTACATCCTGAGAATGTTGACACCATAGGCTTTTTAGATACCATTGTAGTTTCCTCATATGCAGTCTTGCATATGGAATTAGAAGAATGCAGGAGGCCATGAACCCCAAGGCTTGTAGTACTTGACTTGCAGATAGCAGGGTTTTGTGACCACTTGTTTGAAGTAGGTTGTCAAGTGAATTTGTTTCTCTGGCGTGAGGAAAGCCATCTGGTAAGTTGTATTCAGGCTTGCTCCCAGGAATATAACTTGTTGTCAGGGTATCAGGTGTGATTTCTTTTCGTTTATGGTGTACCTCAGACAAGTTAGCACCCTCTGTATAAAAGCCAGATTATTCAAAAGTATGTCCTGATTTTCTGCCTGAATTAGACAATCGTCCAGGTATAGGTATAACTGAATATTTCTTTGCCTGCAACATGCAATGACTGGAGCTAGGCACTTTGTGAATACCCTGGGCGCAGCAGATAAGCCAAAGGGCAGTGCAGAGAACGGAAAGTGCGTGTAGCCTGCTTTGAAGTGTAGGTATCTTCTGCAAGATTCCCTGACTGGGATGTGCAGGTATGCTTCCTTTAAATTTAGTGTTGCCAACCAGGCATCTTTGCTTAGCATTGAAAGCAACTGATGGTGAGTCAGCATCTTGAACTTTGGAATCACCAAAAAGGGGTTTAGAGTAGGCAGGTCCAGGATAGGACGCCATGAATTGTCCTTTCTGGGTACCAGGAAAAATCTCGAGTAGGAACCTTGTCCCTTTTTCTCTTCTGGTGCCAACTAAATAGTCCCTATGCTTAAGAAAGAGTACTTGCTTTTGGGCCTCTGCACACTGCTTTGGAGGTAGATCCAGCCAACCACTTGGAGTTGGTGACGTGTGGAAGTGAAATCTGTATCCTTGGGACACTACATTTAAAACCCATTTGTCCTGGGTAATGAGTCCCCAGTAATTTGCATGAAGTGCAATCTTTACCCCCAAAGGTGCGGTCAGTTGAGAAGTGCTTGGAAGTTTTAAAAAGAAGTCACTGAGACAGGTTACCATAAGGGAAGTTTTATTACTCCCAAATTTGGAACTGGTGGCCGCCCACTGCTTAGTCCTGTGCATCCCCTAGGACTGAAGACCGGGTGCTCTGGTGGATCTGGGTTTGGACTGAGAAGGTCTGGAAGAGGCAGGAAAGGACCAATTCTTAGAAGGCCAATGCCTACTAAATCTTGGAGGTAGTACTTGTAAAAGGTCTAACAGTTTGCATAGATTTAGCTTTTTCCTCCATCTTTTTAAGAACTTCTGCCTTGTTGCCAAACAGGTGGCCCTGATTTAAGGGAGCATCCAGTAATTTTGCTTTAACATGATCTGGCAAGGATTGCTCCTTAAGCCAAGCATGCCTTCTAAGTTCAGACCCAGTTACCGCAGCCCTGCAAGATGCCTCTAGTAAATCAAAACCACATTGCAATGTATGTTTATCAACTTGTTCAGCAGAATGTATAAAATCCTGTAAATCCTTATTTTCAGCACAATCAGGAATCAACATAATTTTCTGTTTAAGCAATCCAGTAATATGCAGCTGATACTTCAACATGTGAAACAGGCAATTCAAGGCCCTAAGGACCAAAGTTGCAGAAGTGTATACCTTCTTACCCCATCTATCCAGCGCCCTGGAGTGTCTATCAAAGGGGGTAGGATTTTTGGCAGTAGCAGGTTTAATGCCTTTGGGTCCCTGTGAAATGGTTTCAGGATCCGCAGTAGGATTTTTGAAAAGGAACTTGTGAGAGTCAGGAACCCTGTAATATCTATCAGGTTTTCTAGAAGCAAGAGGTACATAGTCAGGGGCCATGCTAGATTCTGAAAAGGCATCATCAACAATGTCCAGTACAGGAGGTACAGCTAAACGCCTGTGCTGGAGCAGGAGTAAGAAATTCCTAAGCCTCTCATTTTAGAATCAGAGAAATCCTGACTTTCCCAACGAAAAAGCTCCCTGAGAGTATGAAAGGTTTCACCAAAAGAGAAATCCTCGGGGGGGGGGGGGGGATAAAGTCCTCAGCATCAGAATCCTCAAAGGTAGATAAGGGTAAATCCTGGTCATCAGAGGAAACAGAAATTTCAGAATCCTGGTCAGAAGAATCATAAGCAAACTCAGTCCTAGGTCTCTTAGAGGGGGAAGGTTGGCTTCCCCTGATTAAAGTAATAAGATCTTCAGTCATTCTTATCATGTTCTTTAGGCACAAAGGCCTGACCATGCAGTCTGGGCGTCAGGTTTCTAGGCATGGTTCGAGTTTTAGGCCTTGAAGAAGAAGATGGCGCCGGTTTAATATGTAAGTCAGTAGGCCTGAATACACCCTCAGAAGCCGGTGCCTGCACAGCAGCTCCAGACCCATCCAAGGTAGAGACATCCGCAGGTTCCACAATTGAAGCATCTTGCAGCATACTGGACTCCGAATGGGTCTCAGTAGAGGCCTGCAAATCTGAAGTAGCGGGTATCAGGTGCTGCGAAAGTGCCTCACTGAGTACCGGTGAACTGGGCGGCCTGTCTCTGTCTTTATCTTTGTGTTTCTTCGGAATGTCAGTAGTCGGATGACTTACCGAAGACATATCAGGATAATTGAACTGCACACCAAAAAATTTAGAAGTGCAAATATACCGACGACGGAGAGTTCGTGGTTTAAATAAGGCACAAAACCAACAGTGAGATACGTCGTGGTCAGGGCCCTAGGCAAGGAATACAGTACGAATTAAAATCTTTATGAGGTATTTGCTTTCCACAAGAAATGCAATTATTTACTTTTACCAATATCAGTTTAGAGCAAGAAAAGGTTTCCCCAATGAGGTACTTCGCTTTTAGTTGAAGACTTCAGTTCTGAAACTCGAAAATGAAAATTTCAGGAGTCGGACGACCGGCACATGCAAACTGCTTCTACTTTGGGCACTACACAGCAAGAAAGACTGGTGTAATGACATCGGCTGCATGTTTTATACCCCTGACGACCTGACATCACGGAAGAAGAGACGGCAACTGACGCAGGACCCAAGACTTTGTTAGTCAGGCTGACTGAGGGCTACCTGCAAGCAGATAACCCAAATGTAATAACTGCAACAGTGAAACATGAAGAACATCCCCTCCTTTCTTGGAGCCGAGAAGTAAAGGATAGGGCCAACCCCAGATCTGCGGCCCACAGAAAGAATCGGATCTAAGCTACAGAAGGATGAGGCACCAACAGGAAAGGATGGATACGACAGCTTCTGAGTAGACCACAACCTCCTGGACGCAGCACTGGCATCCTCTGAAACCTGCTCTGATCCAACGAAATCATAGCAGGGCTAGTCAGGGTAACCAAAGTGAAGGAAGGGAGCTTCCTTGGATCCGATGTCAACTCTCTTTGGTATCTAGGATCCTGGAACTCTGAAACCATGGGCTGGATCAGAGAAGGAGTCTGTATAAGTTTGGCTGGAGTACTCATGAATCCGAGATGCAAAGGAGATGGCAAGATCCCCATATGGATCTGAGCTCTGAGAAACTTCCCCATCATCCTGTTCATATTGGCCTCTGTCAAGCTCCTAGAGGATCTGGATGAAGCTGATCGAGGGCCTAGGATATTTAGTTTGGGTTTGGAATAGTTTAGCTGGTAGCGCCAGGGAAACTGGCTTTAGTATGAATTTCAGCAATCAGCTCTTAATCATCGGATCGGAGGGTTTTGGATCCGAGGTTGCTGTAGAAGGCAAAGTAGTGTGCCCTTACTGCATGTCCCCTTCTAAAACCTCTAGCATAACTACATTATTTTCCTACTTCTCAGTGAACTGCAGCTCTCCAAGGTAACATTCAAACCAAAACAAAAGGCTGCCCTATTTCTATAGTTGCTAACCTTCTCACTGATTGTCTTCTGTTTGGCGGCTGCTGCTCCTCCCAGAAGGTGTAACCCACTACGTTCGCCCTTCGGGCTCACTCTGCTCCCCTACCCTGCCCCCACTACCTGTACTTTTATATATCCCCTGACTCCTCCCCACCCAACACCACTAATCACAATACATCTAAGCCAAACCCCAACCACTTGAGATCTACACCACCCCAAACATCCAACCCTCCTACAATGCTTTACATAACATAACATCTCTTCCTATAACTCCATTTGCCCTACTAATTTCTCTCTCTTCTCCTACCTACCTCACACTTTTTCCCAACCCTTGTCATAACTCTCACACACACACACTCCACTACATCTTACCATCAACCTCACTTTGCATCCTACTCATCCATTTCACATGAACTCTTTACCTCTAACTCAATCTATTTCTTCAAACCAAAACTGCTCCCAACCCAACCCCACCTGTACTCCCTTCTTAAATGTGGAACCATAAAATCACTAATCTCACACAACCCAAGCTAACCTTGCACAACACACTGCCTCACTCTTATACTCCAACACATCTCTCTCTCACTAGCTGGCGACATCCACTCTAACCCCGGACCCATCTCTAACATCAATCTTACCAAACCCTACACTCAACCCACAAACTCAAAGTCCATTCACCTTACAACACTTAATGCACAAAGCCTAAAAACAAAATCCCTAACCTCTATGCCTGGCTCTCCCATAACAACCCCGACCTTACCGCCGTGTCTGAAACCTGGCTGAAAACCTATATAAAAGATAGCGAAATCCTACCACCAGGTTTCCAAATCATTCGCAACGACAGAGACCACAAAAAAGGAAGTGGAGTAGCAATCATCTATCCCACCTCCCATACCATAACTCCCTACTCCAATAAAATACGAACCTTTGCCAACGCTGAAGTTATAATAGGTTTATTAAAAATAAACAACCACAAGTCCATATGCATCGCTGCCCTCTATATTCTCCCTACTAATATAAAAACACTTGAAAACATCCTGTCCTGGTTCTCCTCCAACATAAAAAAATGAAACCTATATACTCTGTGATACCAACATCAACTGGAATACTATTAACTCTAACGCCCTGCCCCACACTATCAACCTGTACAACTTCTCCCAACTAATACAATCTCCAACCAGACCAAATAAAGATGGTACCTCTGGTAACATCATTGACTGGATCCTAACAACTTTACCCAAACCTTATCACCAATTCAGCAATCACCTACCAGCCTTCGCCAACAGTCTCCCATCTTCACTGCATTAACACCACCAGTACATCCAAACCCGCAACCTCTCCTCTTTCAACCCTCTTTCTCTGAATGCTTAAAGCATACTGACTGGTTCCTTCTAAAAACCCTTCCTCTAGATGATGCCATTTCTTACCTTAACCACTAATTCCTATCACTTCTCAATCAGCAAGCCCCCCCCGAACCAAATGCATCAAAACCAATCCCTGCCCATAGTTATTAAAAGATACAAAACTAGACTTGCACCAAAGGGACAAAAAATAGAAACAATATCAAAAACCCTAGCACCCTCCTAGAGTATAAGCAAATGCGAAACTCCCCCCAAAAATCATAAAGACCGCAAAGCCCACTACTCCAAACTACAGTCCTTGCACTCAACAAATCCCGAAAAATTCTGGGACTCCATCTCATCCATGTTGCATCCTGGCAACAAAGAAAACCCCTGTCTAGACCCCATCCTCTCCAACCTTGATACAGCCAGCCAGTACAACTCATTCTTCATAGACTGCATAGCTAAACTATCAGCCTCCTTCCCACCCTCCTCCTCTACCACCACCCCCTCCTGCCCCAACCATGACCACAATCATCAACCTTCCTCCACATCCTTCTGCCTCAAGCCCCTCCCCACAAACACTACAAAAAGACTTTTCCCTCAAACTCAAACCATGTCGCAATGCACCCAACAACCTTCCAATCACCTTCCTCAAACAATATGCACACAGCACTGCCTATCCCATCTCTATTCTTATAAATAGCTCCATACAAGAATCATACGTCCATTCTATCTGGTGCCATGCTTACATCATCCCCCTTCACAAAGGTGGCAAAAATACTGATACCACCAACTTCAAGCCTATTGCCATCCTTTCCCCTCTTTCTAAAATACTAGAGAAAACAATACAAGCACAACTCATGGCACACCTAACATTAAACAATCTCCTCTCCACTACACAACACGGCTTCTGCCCTGGCAACAGCACCATGACTGCCCTTTTTTCCTTTCTTGAAACCATAAACCTCGAACGTGACTCAGGCAAGTTCGTATCCACACTATTCCTAGATCTGTCAAGGCCTTTGACACCATCTCACACACCCTACTTATATCCCAACTCTCCACCCTACACCTCTCTCCCACCACCATAGCCTGGTTTTCCAGCTACTTGTCCAACCACCAACAAGTTGTCCAATGGAAAACTTCAGCCTCCCCCTTCCTTCCCACACCCACCACAGGTTCCCCACAAGATTCTGTTCTTGGCCCTCTTCTCTTCAACCTATTCATTAACAATTTTCACCAATGCATCCCAGACTCATCTGTCATCCAATATGCAGATGACAACAATCATCTGCTCAGCCTTCTCCCCCTCCGAGCTCCTAGCAAAAACCCAACTAGCCTTCTCCAAAACACAAACCTGGATGCAGTCTAACCATCTGGCACTAAATGCAACTAAAACCAAACTAATGTTTTTTTCCCCTACCAAAAACTCCATTGACAAATACACATTCACCATACAGAGCCAAAACACCCTCCTTGAAATCGTTCCGAGCATCAAGCTTCTTGACATCATTACTGATGAAGAAAGTACAGTTGTGTGCACTTATCATAAATGTAGATGTTCGAGTGTATTTACTGTTGCAGTCATTACATTTGGGTAATCCAGCTGGCAGGTTGCCCTCAGTTGGCCTGAATTCCAAAGTCTTGGGTCCTGCGTCGGTTGCTGTCGCCCCTTCCTTGACGTCAGGTCGTCAGGGGTATAAAAGATGCAGCCGACGCCATTTTCTTCAGTTTTTCTTGCCCCAGATGGCAGGTGCTCCCTGAAGGGTAGCCAAAATTATATTTTTACATATATATATATATATATATATACATATACATATACATACACATATATAAACTTTACCTTCATCTACAAGCAAATACACCACATAGGTTGTATAAATAACAGAAAGAAAGATAAGTTCCAGTAGAAATAAGGAGGATGGTGGGTGGGTAACCTGGACTACAACAGTGAATACTCTCGAACATCTACATTTATGGTAAGTGTACACAACTGTTCTATGTTCTTTGTGTTTCACTGTTGCAGTCATTACATTTGGGTAGAGGCTGGAGCTAAACCGCATTAGGAGCGGCTATGAGGCCCTGCAGAACTGCAGTGGCAAAGCCTGCCCTGGATTTAGAGTAGAGTGGCAGATGATAATGCTTAGTAAAAGTGTGCACTGAACTCCAAGTAGCAGCTTCTAAAATGTCTTTGGTTGGTACTCCCCTGAGAAAGGCTGCTGAAGTGGCTGCAGCTCTGGCTGAATGTGACCTAATGCCCTTAGGCACTGGCTTGCCATGCTGTAAATAGCAGAAACAAATGCAGTGGCCTATCCACTTTGAAACAGTCTGCTTGGAGATAGCCTTTCCTTGTGATCCTGCAGCATATGCCACTAGTAATTGCTCCGGCTTCCTGAAAACTTTGGTTCTGTCCAAACAGAATATAAGCTGTCTGTGTACGTCCAAAGAATGCAGAATTCTCTCCCCCTTGTTCTGTGGATTTGGATAAAAAGTTGGCAAATGAATAGCTTGGTTAAGGGCCCCACTGGACACCATTTTAGGCATAAATGCTGGGTTTGTCCTCAGAGAGACCCTGTCTGGATAAAAAATTATAAAAGGTTGCACAGCCACGAGTGCCTGTAGCTCTGATACTCGTCTTGCAGAAGTTATTGCTAGGAGCAGAGCTGTTTTCCAAGATAAAAACTTTATATCAGCAGTAGCAGCTGGCTCAAAAGGAGACAGGGTGAGTTTTTCCAAGACATAGTTGAGGTCCCATGCAGGTATTGGTGATCTCCTTGGAGGCCTTAAGTTTTTGGCTCCTCTGAGGTACTGCCTTAGTAAAGGATGAGAAAAGATTGGTGGCTCTGTATTGTAATGAGCTGAAATGGCAGAGACATGAATTTTAATTGATGAAAAAGATAGGCCTTTGTCCAGCATCTCGGTTAAGTATTGTAAAATCTGAGGAATATTTGGTACAGCTGTATCAGGTCCTTGTGTCTGGTTCCAAGCACAAAATCTCTTCCATTTTCCAGCATAAGATTTTCTAGTACTAGGCCTTCTGGCTTCCAAAATGACATCCATCACAGCTTTACTGAGAGGTGTGTTTTGTATGCCTACATTATCCGCCATGCTGCCAGGTTTACAGTCCTGAGCTGGCTGTGCAGGATCGGATTGTTTTGTTGGGACAGTAGATAAGGTATGTGAGGTAAGGTACAGGCTGGGTATTGAGACAAGTTCCTTAAGATCGGATACCAGTACTGGCGGGGCCAGTCTGGGGAAATCAGTATCATCTTTGGTTTCTCCTGTCTGACCTTTAGGAGTAGCTTGGGGAGGAAAGGCATATACTGATAGGTTTTTCCAGCTGAAAGATATGGCGTCCACTTTCCATGCTTATCTGTGAATAGTCCTTGTGCAGAACCTTTTTAGTTGGTAGTTGTGAGGGGAGGCAAATAGATCTATGTCCGGGCATCCCCATTTCCTTGTTATCATGCTGAAGACTTATGGATCCAGCTGCCACTTGTGGGGATCCATGAGGTTTCTGCTTAGTCTGCCAGAGTATTTTCCTTTCCTGGCAGGAATTGTGCCTGCAGATGAACTTGGTAAGTGAATGCTGTGTCCCACAAAGCCATGGCTAGTCTGCAAAGGGGGTAAGAATGTGTGCCCCCGTGCTTGTTTATATACCACATGACTGTGGTGTTGTCTGTCTTTATCAATAGTTGCCCCGGATGAAGTAGGTCCTTGAAGGCCGTCAGGGCATTTTGAACAGCTAGCATTTCTTTTTGATTGATATGTAGATGCATTTGGTTTGAAGACCATGTGCCCTGAATGCATCTTCCTGCCATGTTGGCCCCCCCAGGCATAATCTGATGCAGCCGTTGTTAGGTTCTGCCTGGCTGGGGGTAATGAGAATGAGTGTCCCTTGTTTTGGTGACAAGCCTTTGCCCACCATTGAAACTCCTGTTGCAGGCAGGGAATGAGAGTAATCATTGTTTCCAGGCTGCAGCAATGTTGCATCCAGACACTTTTTAGGTACCACTGAAGTTTCCGCATATGGAATTAGTAGGATGCAGGATGCCATGAAGCCCAAAGCCTGCAAAATTTTTCTTGCAGATAACTCGGCTTTTGTTGCCAATCCTTTGAAATAGGTAGTCAGTTGCCTTTGTTTGTCTGGCGTAAGATAAGCCATCTGGGCAGTTGTATTTAAGCTTGTACCCAGGAATATCATCTCTTGAGAGGGTACTAGTTTTGATTTCTTTTCGCTGACTGTGTACCCTAGGCATGCTAAAAGTCTTTTCACAAAGGCCAGATGCTGTAGTAGAATGTCCTTGTTCTCTGCTTGAATGAGGCAGTCGTCCAAGTATGGATATATGTGTATCCCTCTTTGTCTGCAAAAAGCAATTACTGGTGCCAGGCACTTTGTAAATACCCTGGGCGCAGTAGATAAGCCAAAGGGCAGTGCAGAGAATTGGTAATGCATTGAGCTAGCCTTGAATCTTAGGTATCTTCTCCATGACTGCCTGATTTGGACATGCAGGTATGCCTCTTTTAGGTTTAAAGTCACGAGCCAAGCCTTTGTGCCCAGCATGGGCAGAAGCTGCTGCAAGGTAAACATCTTGAATTTTGGTATATCCAGGAAAGAGTTTAGAATAGATAGGTCCAGTATTGGTCTCCATGTTTTGTCCTTTCTGGGTACCAAGAACAGTCTTGAGTAAAATCCTTGTCCCTGCTCTTGCTGTGGCACTTGTTGAATAGCCCCCATGTCCATGAGGGATGAGACTTGTTTTTGAGCCTCTGCCCATTGATTTTTTTGGCAGATCTGGCCAACCATTTACTTTTGGCAGGGTATGGAAGTGAAACTTGTAGCCTTGTGACACAATGTTTAGAACCCATTTGTCCTGGGTTATAATGTGCCAATTTTGAGAGAAAAGTGCTATTTTTCCCCCTAAAGGTGCTGCTAGTAGGTAAGTGCTTGCTGCAGGCAGGGTGAAGTCATTGGGACTGTTTCCTATATGGTTGTGATTTGTCTTCTCCACTTTTGGAGGTAGAAGCACCCCATTGCTTAGACCTGTACGAACCTTGCGCCTGTGATCTGCCTCTAGGGCATCTGGGTTTGCCCCTTTGAGGTCAGTCTGACACTGGAAAGGAAGAATTCTTTGTAGGCCAGTTTCTGCTAAACCTAGGTGGCTGTACTTGTAAAAAATCTTTGACAGTTTGCATAGATTTAGCTTTGTCCTCCATTTTCTTTAATACCTCTTCTGCCTTAACACCAAACAAGGTATCATGCTGTAACGGTGCATCTAATAATTTAACTTTAACATGATCAGGCAGATGTTGTTCCTTTAACCAAGCATGCCTCCTAATTACAGAACCCGTAACTGCGGCCCTGCAGGAGGCCTCCAGAGACTCAAAACCACATTGCAAAGTATGCTTTCCAACTTGTTCAACTGCATGCAATAAACCCTGCATTTCTTTGTTTTCTGCACATTGCTTAAACACAAAATGTTGGTAAATTCGCAATGTCATGAAATATTGCTGATATCTGAGCATATGAAACTGGCAGTTTAAGGCCCTTATAGCTAAGGTAGCAGATGTGTAAACCTTCTTTCCCCATCTATCCAGTGCCCTACAATCTGTCAGAGTGGGTAGGGTTTTTTGCAGTGGAGGCCTTAACCCCTTTGGGAACCTGCGAAATAGTTTCTGGTTCTGCAGTAGGGTTTTTGAAAAGGAATTTATGAGAATCAGGAACCCTGTAATATCTGTCAGGCTTGACAGGAGCTGGAGGTAAGGAGTCAGGGGTCAGACTAGATTCTGAAAACACATCATCAACAATGTCTAACACAGGTGGAATAGCTAGAGGCCTGTGTTGAGGTAGTAAAAGGAAGTCCATTAGCCTCTTTTTAGATTCTGAAAAATCTTGGCTCTCCCAGTGGAAATGCTCCCTCATGGTATGTAAGGCTTCCCCAAAAGGATAGTCCTCAGGAGGAGAAGCTGAAGGAATAGATTCTTCAGCATCAGAATCCTCATAGTGGGGAAGTGAATATTCCTGATCAGAAGAGGAATCCGAAGAAATAAAAACCTGATCTGAAGATTCATAATCTGTCTTTTGCCTAGGTCTCTTATCAGGAGGGGGATGGGAACCCCTGATCAAGGTAATCAAGTCTTCGGCCATTTTGAGCATCTGTTTTTTGGGTATGGAGGCCTGCCCATGTGGCTGTTGAGTTTGTTTCTTTGTCTTTAAAGGTGCTTTAGTCTTTGCCTTTGAAGCTGAAGTCGGTTTAATGTATAATTGTTTAGGTCTGTAAACACCCTCAGAAGCCGGTGCCTGCTCAGCGGCTCCGGACCCATCTGAGAGAATAATGTCCGAGGCTCCAATACCTTGAGTATCCAGTGTCCTACCCGACTCCACGTGGGAATCGGTAATGGTCTGCGACTCTAAGGTAGCGGGCGTCAGGGGCTGCGAAAGCACCTCACTGAGAACCTGCGAATCGGCGACTGGCTTAGGAGAAGCTTCGTCGTCGGTTTTGGGTCTCTGTTGCCTGTCTTTTTCTTTGCGTTTTTTTGTTAAGTCCGGTAGTCGGATGACTATCAGACAAAATTTTGTAATTAAATCTGCATCCAAAATAGCTTAATGCAAAATCATACCAACACTTAATAGTGCGTTGGTTAAATCTAGCACAAAACCGACAACTAGAGACGTCGTGGTCAGGGCCTAGGCAAAGAATAGAGTAAGAATGAAAGTCCTTATGAGGTATTTGCTTTCCACAAGAAATACAATTATTAACTTTTTCTGACATCGGTCTGGAGCAAGAAAAAAGTTTCTCCAACGGGGTACTTCGCTTTAATGAAGACTTCGGATTTGAAACTTGAACATGAAAATCTCAGGAGTAGGCTGACCGGCACTTGCGAACTGCTTCTGCTTCGGGCACCGCACGGCAAGAAAGACTAAAGAAAATGGCGTTGGCTGCTTCTTTTATACCCCTGACGACCTGACGTCAGGGAAGGGGTGACGGCAGCCGATGCAGGACCCAAGACTTTGGAATTCAGGCCGACTGAGGGCAACCTGCCAGCAGGATTACCCAAATGTAATGACTGCAACAGTGAAACACGAAGAACATCTGGAAAGGACCAGTTCTTAGTAGGCCAGTGTCTACTACATCTTGGAGGTTGTACTTGTAAGAAATCCTTCACAGTTTGCATAGATTTAGCTTTATCTTCCATCTTTTTTAGAACTTCAGCCTTACTACCAAAGAGACGGTCCTGTCGTAAAGGAGCATTTAACAATTTTGCTTTAACATGATCAGGCAGATTTTGCTCTTTGAGCCAAGCATGCCTTCTTAGCACAGACCCAATTACAGCAGCCCTGCAAGAGGCCTCCAAATAATAAAAAAAACATTGCAAAGTATGTTTTCAAACTTGTTCAGCTGAATGCAATAAATCCTGTAAATCTTTATTTTCCACACAGTAAGAAATCAACAGCATTTGCTGTTTAAGCAGTCCCATGAGATGCTGCTGATATTTTAGCATATGAAATTGACAGTTTAAAGCTCTGATTGCCAGAAGTGTAAACCTTCTTACCCCATCTATCCAGTGCCCTGGAATCTCTATCAGAAGGGGTAGGATTTTTAGCAGTAGAAGCCTTAATGCCCTTGGGACCCTGAGAAATGGATTCAAGATCTGCAACAGGATTTTTGAAAAGGAATTTGTGGGAGTCAGGAACCCTGTAGTATCTGTCTGGCTTACAAGCAGCAATGCTAGATTCTGAAAAAACATCATCAACAATATCTAGGACAGGAGGTATAGTCAAAGGCCTATGCTGAGGAAGAAGAAGAAAATCCCCAAGTCTCTTTTTAGATTCAGAAAAATCCTGACTTTCCCAGTGGAAATGTTCCCTTAAGGTATGTAAAGTTTCCCCAAAAGAAAAATCCTCAGGGGGAGAAGCAGAAGGTATGGAATCTTCTGTATCAGAGTCCTCATAAGTAGGTATAGGCAATTCCTGTTCATTAGAAGAGTCAGAAGAAATAGAATCCTGGTCAGAAGATTCATAATCAATGTCTTGCCTAGGCCTCTTAGAAGGGGGGGGGGGTTGGCTACCGCTGATCAGAGTAATTAAATCTTCAGCCATTTTGATAATTTTTTTTTAGGCATAGGGGCTTGCACATGTGGCCCAGGTGTCTGTTTTTTAGGTACAGGTCGTGATTTTGGCCTTAGTTTTGAAGATGGCGTCGGTCTAATATACAAATCTGTAGGCCTGAAAACACCCTCAGAAGCCAGTGCCTGCACAGCGGCTCCGGACCCATCCAAGGTAGATACATCCGCGGGTTCAATAATTGAAGCATCTCGGGGCATACCGGACTCCGAATGGGTCTCAGTAGAGGCCTGCGAACCAGAAATAGCGGGTATCAGGGGCTGCGAAAGCGCTTCTCCGAGTACCGGTGAACTGGCGACTGGCTTAGGAGAAGCGTCGTCGGCAGTTTTGGACCTCAACGGCCTGTCTCTGTCTTTTTCTTTGCGTTTCTTAGGTATTCCGGTAGCCGGATTGCTAACCGACATTTCTGGATAATTAAAGCATGAGCCAAAATATTTAGAAGCAAAAATGTACTGACATTTGATAGTGCGTTGATTAAATAAAGCACAAAACCGACAGCAAAGTACGTTGTGGTCAGGGCCTAAGCAAGGGAATACAGTACAAATGAAAATCCTTATGACGTATTTGCTTCCCACAAGTAATGCAATTATTAACTTGACATCGGTAAGGAGCAAGATAAAGTTTCCCCAACGGGGTACTTAGCTTTTTAGTTGAGGACTTCGGATCTGAAACTCAAAAACGAAACTTTCAGGAGTTGGCCGACCGGCACTTGCTAACTGCTTCTGCTTCAGGCACCGCGCAGCAAGAAAGACTGATGTAATGGCGTCGGCTGCATGTTTTATACCACTGACGACCTGATGTCATGGAAGAAGGGACAGCAACCGACGCAGGACCCAAGACTTTGTTAATCAGGCCGACTGACTCATCCAACTACCTCAACTATTACTTCATCCCACCCAAAACAATTCCTCCCCTAGCAAAAACAAATTTTCTCTCTAATATCTATTGTACTATACTCTCCAATTTCAAATATGCTATTACCCTCTCCATGTATAATATTTTTCTAACCTAACGGCTAGTAGCTATATATTTTAAAATGTTAAACTTACAATTGTGTTTAAAACTAAAATATTCACTTTATGTAAATGTTGAAATTTCTGTATTGAATTGTCTCTTTCCATTTTTGTAACATTGTGACAAGCCAATTGCAAATATCATGGAGCTCATTTGTAAATGTTTGATTAGCTGTATGAACTATGTCCTTTTGTAACATGAAATGTAACTTGCAATTATTGTGGAGCTTTTCTTCCCGGACCTCCACTGAAATCGGGCTCTTCTTGGCCCAGCGGACTTCCCCGGTCATCAAAAGTAAATAAATAAGTTATAAGACCCATCGGATCCGAGGAGTCTTGTGGCTCTGAACAGGTTGTCACATTCTTCGGATCTGAAGGGGTTGAATCCAAAGTCTTTTAAGTATCTTGGTTGGCTCCAACGCAGCCCTTGGAGATTCCTTGATAGTGCATTTTTTGGACTCCTTGAAGTCACGGGTTTTTGAGGTGGCTTGAGCCCCAGGAGAGGAGGACGAATAAGCTGGAATCAGGCTTTTAAGGATGAGTTTGTTCCAACGATCAGATAAAGCTCTAAGGTTGAAGGAAGCACAGATCTCGCATTAAGATTTTAAATGATCTGGCCTCAAACAATAGACACACTTCTTGTGGACATCTGAATTGGGAATCTTGTGCCCACAGGAAGTGCATCTTTTAAACCCCACTGGCTTAACAGTAACTGAAACCAAGCAGTTAAGTACAAGCAAGCAAACACCCAAAACTCTAAAATAAAATTACATATATTTTTAACAGCAACAAGGAAATAAAGTTACAAAGAAGAGTGCTGAACATCACGAAAGGTGAAAGAGGCAGAAAGGGACCCTAATGCCTGTGAAAACTAAGTGGGAGGAGCAAGAAAAATTATAAATTTTTACAAACTAGTGATAATATTAAATTTTTAAACAAGAAAAGAGTTTTCTCACAATCTAAGACTTGGAAGCACGTCGTATAGCGATGGCAGTAAACGAGATCTGGGGAGTTGGGGATGGTGTAGAGAATTACAAGTATATGGAAAGGCTCAAGACTCAGAACCAAGTCTTGGAAATGCAGCTGAATTGAATCCAAGGGTTGGATATGTAACCCATTAATGAGGACAAATGTAAAGGACATCAGATTCAAAAGTTTACACTTAAACTAATGAGAACTATACTTTTCCAAATGACAGAAATGTCATACGACAGTCCAAAAAAAATTCCTAAGAAAACACATTTTTGTCAGAAAGGTACAGCTTTCATCATAGTATTAATTGTGGAAGCCCCCCCCCCCCCAAAAAAGGAAACTTATTTGTCCAGCAATGGCGAAATGCTAACTGACCATCAATCCTGAAAAGTGCGCAACAGGAGCATTCTCAGGCAGCAGGAAAACTCTAAAGGGCTTGGTGCCTTGTACTCTGATTTCCTCCAGTTCTACTTGAGCTGTCAGTGGTCTGGGAGTGTGGAAGGTGCTCTTAAGCTCTGGAAACTAGATGGCTGTTACATCACAGGCAGGACATAACCCCTATAGCAAAAGCTACTGCAGCAGTGATCTAACAGACATCTTACAATTGCACTTCTATTCATCCCTAATTAGGTTAATCACCAAATACAATTCCCCTTTTGCTTGTACCAATCTAAGCACTAAATCAACTTAAGAGACTTTAATGTTTGTGTATCAAAAGGATCTCAGATTTTACTACTCTTAGCTTACCTGAGAGATTTAAGGACTTATTTCCTCTACTCAGCTTAGCACATGCTTCTAAGAAGGTGTGATATTTGCTTACCCTTCATTGTTGTGCACTACCCTGTACTCTTTCAAAGCCTTCACTTAAACACAATCAATGGTAAAACAAACGCCAACTCTACAGACATAAAACTATACTCAGATTTCAGCAATGCCATCTGCAGTAACAGGTACCTAAACTGACATACCCCTGTTTCTAGTTTACATCACATGGGATCACCCTTTATCAACAATTCAAAAGATAGATGCGAGAAAGCTAGATACAGTGTCCATGAAAAGAAGACAAAAGTATTGATCATTGAAATTCTTAAATCCAGTGACTACAATTTCTTGCATAGAGAGAGAGTCATAAAATAATCAGGATTTGCTGTCAGAAACGAGAGCAATGTGGAAGAAAGATACCCAAACAGTTCCAGTAGTAGGAGCAACGGATCTTATAAAGTATTTAGATATGTTACAGTACATGCAACTCCATACGAATTGCAGGAGGAGTCATTACTGGGCACATTGCGGGTGCTGCAAAGAGCGCTTCTGGCTAACATCAAAAATTGAAACAATACTAATTTCATAAATTTTAATTATACTTTGACTTAGGAATGCAGTTCATTCCTGTCATGGTATTAGAAACCCAAAAGACTTGGAAAAATTAAAAAAAGAGAGAAAAGTACAGTTTTGTACCTACCATAAATGTAGATGTTCGAGGATCCACATTGCTGCAGTCCTTACACTTGGGTAGTCTGCTGTCCTCGGTCGGCCCGAATATCAAAGTATAAGGCTGACGTCGGTCAAGGCGCATTTGACTGACATCAGGACGTCAGGGTACAAATGCGCATGACCGACGTCATATCCTCAGTCTTTTCTTGCCCCAGATGTCAGAAGACCCTAAAAATAAAGGTCAAAACCAAAAGACAGCAAACAACCAACCAACCACCCTTGCACTAATTATATGTACAATATATACAATATACACAATATGTACAACCCAACCCACACAACCACCTCTAACTACAGAGGGAAGGAGGGAGGTAATTGGACTGCAGCAATGTGGATCCTCGAACATCTACATTTATGGTAGGTACAAAACTGTACTATGTTCTTCATCTCACATTGCTGCAGTCCTTACACTTGGGTAGAATCCCAAAGCAGAGGTAAGGGAGGATGGCTAACTACAAGGAAGCAGGAGCTGCCAAAATGCCCTGCAAAACAGCAGTGGCAAAACCAGCCCTGGATTTAGAGTAAAGTGGCAGGTGATAATGCCTAGAGAAAGTATGCACTGAACTCCAAGTAGCTGCCTCCAAAATATCCTTGGTTGCCACTCCCTCAAAAAGCTGTTGAAGTGGCAGTAGCCCTAGTGGAATGAGGCCTAATCCCAGCTGGAATCTCCTTGCCATGATGGGAATAACAGAAAGCAATGCAAAACCCAATCCACTTAGAAATAGTTTGTTTTGACACAGGCTTGCCCTGAGAACTCAAAGCAAAAGAAACAAACAACTGCTGAGACTGCCTGAACCCTTTAGTTCTGTCCAAATAATAACGCAACTGCCTGTGTACATCTAAAGTGTGCAAAATCTTTTCCCCTTTATTTTGGGGATTTGCATAAAAAGTAGGCAAATGAATAGTTTGGTTTAAAGCCACACTAGAAACCACCTTAGGCATAAAGGAAGGATTAGTACGTAATGATACCCTATCCTTATGGAAAATCAAGAAAGGCTCAACTGCCATAAGGGCCTGCAATTCAGAAACCCTTCTTGCAGAGGTAATGGCCAACAAAAAAGCAGTCTTCCATGACAAATATTTCAACTCAGAAGTAGCTGCAGGCTCAAAAGGTTGTAGAGTGAGTTTCTCCAACACAAAATTGAGATCCCAAGCAGGAGTAGGAGCTCTTCGTGGGGTCTTATATTCTTTGCCCTCTAAGAAATTGCTTGAACAAAGGATGAGAAAACAATGGTGGGTCGCAATCATAGTGAGCTGAAATTGCTGCAGCATGAACTTTAATAGAAGAGAAAGACAAACCTTTGTCTAGTAACTCAGTAAGATATTGAAGAGCCACACACAAATTAGGCTCAGAAACATCAAAATCTTTTGCTGCACTCCAAAATAAAAATCTCTTCCATTTGTCTGCGTACACTTTCCTTGTACTAGGCCTTCTAGCTTTCAAAATAACATTCAAAACTTGCTGAGGAAGTGGAGGCCCACTATGGTTCAAAACAGAATATGCCAGGCTGTTAGGTGCAGAGAGTGAAGCTTGACATTGAGCAAATGGCTGTCCTCCTGTGACAACAGGTGTGGAATCGAAGGCAAAGGCCATGGAGGCTTCCGTACCAGACTTCTCAGTAATGGGTACCAGTGCTGTCGAGGCCAATCCGGAGCTATTAAAATCATCCTTTGCTTGTCCTGTCTGACCTTTAGAAGTACCTTTGGGAGGAGAGGCAGAGGTGGAAAGGCATACACATGAAGACTGCTCCAAATGAAAGAAAGAGCATCCACTCTCCAAGCTGTGGGATGAAACCTTTTTGTGCAAAACTTTGGCAGCTGATGGTTTAGTGGAGAAGCGAACAGATCTATGTCTGGAGTTCCCCATGACACTGTCAATTTCTGAAATACATGAGGATCCAATTTCCACTCGTGGGGATCCATAATTTGTCTGCTCAACACATCTGCTAAGGAGTTCTGTGCTCCTGGCAGAAACCTTGCCTGAAGATTGAGCTGTAAACTGAGAGCAGTCTCCCACAAAATCATTGCTTGCCTGCATAGAGGATAAGAATGCGTTCCCCCTTGCTTGTTGATGTACCACATGACAGTTGTGTTGTCTGTTAGAATCAACACCTGCCCTGGAAGAAGTAATTCCTTGAAAGCTATTAATGCAAACTGGACTGCTAACATCTCCTTCATGTTGATATGTAGATGTTGTAGTCTGGCAGGCCACTTGTCTTGTATCCACTTTCCATTTAGATGAGCTCCCCAAGCTTTGTCTGAGGCATCTGTCGTTAAAATCTGACTCGCCTCTGGCCGGGTCACAGAGAGTCCCTTGTTTAGGTGACATTCCTGAGCCCACCACAAAAATTCCTTTTGAATGCAAGGTATTATTTGAATGACAGTGTCCAGATCCTGGCAGTGCTGTGTCCATACATTGTGAGATACCATTGCAGCTTCCTCATATGCAGTTTGGCATTGGGAAGCACCAGAATACAAGATGCCATGAACCCTAAGGCTTGAAGGACTGTCCTTGCAGTCAGCCCGGACTGATGAGATAGTTGATGGAAGTAAAGGGATAGACTCTTTTGTTTGTCCGGGGTTAAAAGGCCATCTGGGATGCTGTATTCAGTCTCACACCCAGAAAGCACATGTCCTGAGAGGGTACTAGACTGGACTTTATTTCGCTCACAGAATACCCCAGGCATCTTAGCACTGCTATCACATATTCCAAATGATGAAGAAGCTCTTCCCTTCCTTGAGCCAGAATCAGGCAGTCGTCCAAATAAGGACAGATCTGTATTCCTTTTAGCCTGAAGAAAGCTATCACTGGAGCCAGAACTTTCGTGAACATTCTGGGCAGTAGATAAGCCAAAGGGCAATGCAGAGAACTGATAGTGAGAAGTCCCAGCTCGAAAACGCAGATACTTCCTGCAACTCAGTCTGATAGGAACATGAAGGTAAGCCTCCTTGAGATCCAAAGTTACCATCCAATGATCTTTGCCCAGCAGAGGTAAAAGCTGCTGTAACGTCAACATTTTGAACTTGGGAATGTCCAGATAAGTGTTGAGGGTAGATAAATCCAAAATTGGTCTCCACGTGTTCCCCTTCTTTGGTACTAGGAACAGGCGAGAATAAAATCCTAGGCCCACTTCTGGCATAGGGACCGGCTGTATGGCCCCTATTTGGAGTAACAGAGAAACTTGCTTGTGAGCCTCTATTCTTTGTTGAGGAGGAACGCCTGGCATGCCTTTGAAAGGAGGCAAGGTATGGAAATAAAACCTGTAACCGTGGTGTATGATATCCAATACCCATCTGTCTTGGGTAATTAAACTCCAATTTTCTTTGAAAAGTGCCAACCTTCCTCCCAAAGGTGCTGCCAGACGAGAAGGCTCTGGCAGCTGAAAAGGTAGGTCATTGGGTCTGTTTACGAAAGGACTGACCCCTACCCTCACCCGAAGACTGTGCAGGAGAACTCCCTGTTCTAGGCCTGAAAGAGCCCTGAGCTCTGCCCCTACCACGCCTAGATCTACCCCTAGACTGGGAATCATAAGAAGGATACGTCCACCCCTTAGTAGGCCAATTTCTACTAAACTTTGGAGGCTGGACCTGCAAAAAATCTTTAACAGTCTGCATAGACTTAGCCTTGTCTTCCATTTTCTTTAAAACTGCCTCAACAGGAGGACCAAACAACACGTCAGATTGTAAAGGAGCATCTAAAATCCTTGTTTTAACATGTTCAGATAAATTTTGATCCCTCAGCCAGGCGTGCCTGCGAAGAACTGACCCAGTGGCAGCCACCCTAGACGAGGCCTGTACAGCATCAAAACCACATTGCAAAGAATGCTTACCCACCTGTTCAGAAACATGTACTAAATCTTGCAACTCTTTACAATCAATACCTTCTGCCAGAGCATCAACCTTAGACTTCAATTGTGAAAGGAGATAGTTTTGGTATTTCAACATGTGAAACTGGCAATTCAAAGCCCTCATAGCAAGAGTGGAAGTATAAACTTTCTTTCCCCATCTATCCAAGGCCCTAGCCTCTTTGTCTGCAGGAACCGGATTCTTAACAACAGAAGCCTTAACACCTTTAGGCCCCTGGCTAACAGTTTCTGTGTCTGCCCTAGGACTCTTAAAAAGATACTTATGAGCTTCAGGCACCCTGTAATACCTATCCGGTTTAACAGGAGCAGGAGGCAAAGAATCAGGATTAAGAGAAGCCTCTGTAAAAACATCTTCCACTACATCCAAAACAGGAGGTATAGCCAAAGGCCTATGCTGGGGTAAAAACAAAAATTCCCTAAGCCTTTTCCTGGAATCAGAGAAGTCCTGACCTTCCCACTTAAAATGCTCCCTCATGGAATGAAGAGTTTCTGAAAAGAAAAATCCTCAGGAGGAGAAGCAGAAGGAGTAGAATCATCCACATCAGAATCAGAATAAGGAGAGTACTCCTGCAAGTCTTCAGCCGAAGACTCTGAAACATCTGAAGCCTGCTCAAAACTCCCTAGCTCAGGCTCCACCCTAGGTCTCTTATCAGGAGGGGGCATAGAACCCCTAATCAAAGTAATCAAATCTTCTGCCATTTTAAGCATATGCTTCTTGGGCACAGTTCCTGAAGAGCTAGGGTAACACCAACTGAAGCTAAACCTGGCCTGCCCCTGGGAGAAGCCTTTGAAACAGCAGGAGAGGGCCTAGCCACCCTAGGAAGGGAGGGGAGTATAGAAACCTGAGAAGCCCCCTCAGCCTGACCTGCCTCCTGAGAGGCCACATCTTGCAATAATAAAGTCTCACCCTGGGAACACAAAGAAACCTCCGGTGGAGCCACCGGCTCCACCGACACCTCTAAAGAACCGGCGTCCGGTACAGACGGTTCTTCTAGCCTAGGCTTAACTGCTTTGTCCTTGCGCTTCTTCGAAGAAGCGGGCCGGAGCATCCGGCGGCATTTTATAATTGCACCGCTTCCCAAAGACTAACCTGGCACAATCCAACCTTCTCTTTATAGTGCGTTTATTGAATCTAGCACAAGAGCGACAGCCAACAACGTCGTGCTCAGGCCCTAAGCAAGGAATACACAAAGTATGATAATCTCTATGTGGTATCTGTTTCCCACAAGAAATGCAATTATTGACTTTTTCTGACATCCGGTAAATCACTGAGGCAAGAAAAACTAAAATATTCCCCAACGGGTACTTAGCCAACTTTGAACTCGGTCTGAAACTTCGAAATCGAAAAATCTCAGAACGCCAACCGGCACTTGCAATGCTGCTTCTGCATCGGACCATGCGGCAAAAAAGACTGAGGATATGACGTCGGTCATGCGCATTTGTACCCTGACGTCCTGATGTCAGTCAAATGCGCCTTGACCGACGTCAGCCTTATACTTTGATATTCGGGCCGACCGAGGACAGCGGACTACCCAAGTGTAAGGACTGCAGCAATGTGAGATGAAGAACATCCTGTGGATATAGCAAACCTGCTGGCTGACAGCTTCAGTGAAAATTTCACTTCCCTGCCCCCGCCACATATACCCCAGAGCACCTGTGCCCCACCTAGTATCTCTGAGGCGCAGGTCTTAAATGCTCTCTTCAAGGCCAAAAACACAGCTTCTATGGGACCAAACAACATCCCGGGCTGCATTCTAGATGGGTTAAAACAAGAATTAGCATCACCAATGGGTAGGCTTTCAAATCACAGCCTAAGCACTGGCTTTATCCCTGTGGAATGGAAAATTGCTACCATCATCCCCGTTGTACAAAGGGGGTGCATCCACGGACCCCAGGAATGACACACCCATTAGTCTGACTAGCCTCATCTGCAAGGTCATGGAACGTATCATTATGGCCCTTATTAACAAATATATAGGAAATCTCCAAACACTCAACCCCACCCAGTCTGGCTTTCTCAAGGGGAGATCATGCCTGTTAAATCTGGTAGAATTCTTCGAGACAGTCACCAAAGCCCTAGACAAGAGAAAATTTGTGCATACAGCCTACCCAGACTTAGCCCGGGCCTTTGACACAATCCCCCACTCAGGCATCATTGATAAACTCACCAAGATGTGTATCAACCCATATATTGTCAGGTGGTCTCAAACTGGCTCACTGATACAACTCATACTGTCAAAATAGGGGACTCCCTCCTCCAGCAGATCCATAACCAGTGGTGTTCCACAGGGATCAGTTCTGGGACCCCTACTGTTCAAAATATACTTTTGTAAAGTACAGGCTAAAGCTACAGGATTGCGGCTGACAAAGTTTGCGGATGACTGCAAACTGGGAGCGATCACTGAAAACCCTAGCAATGTCAACATCCTGCAAGAAGGCCTTAGACTAAATGACTGGTGCTAAACTCATGATATTAAACTTAATGCAAAAAAAATGCATTATCATCCCCTTTGGCAAGGGTGATATTCCTGCAAACTACCACATCAATAGCAATACCCTAAGCACAAAGTCAGTGGTGAGAGATCTGGGCATACAGGTTGACAGCAACCTCAACTTTGATCACTGTCTTCAGTGGTAAGAAGGGCATTTTATATTGCTCATCTCATAAGTAAGGGGCACTGCCTCCAGGAAAAAAAAAAAAAAAAAAAGAGGTAATAACCCCTCTGTACTCTTCCCTCATCACACCAATAATAGAGTACAATGCTCCCTTTGGTATGTTCCTTTCCAAACACCTGCAGCAATTTGAGAGATCACAAAGGTTCCTTACAAAGGAAATTCAGGGTCTTCAAGATCTGTCTTATGTGGACTGACTAAAATCATTGTCATTTCACTCTGTCATACAGACTGCTCAAAGACAACCTGTGCCTTGCATATAGAGCAATTTCTGACCCAGCTTTAATGGAAATGCTGCACATTCACAAGTCAAATGGCACACAGGTCACTCGCTCAAAGGACCTTAAATCTGGTATGTGGCATCAAAAGAACTTGCTAGAGATACAGATTTGTCTCACAGAGGTTGCCCCACCTTTGGAACAAGCTTCCCATTCATGTTAAACAAAACCCCTCACTGGCCTTATTTAAGTGTAATTTGGACAACTGGATGGGTAACTGGAAAATCACTCCTGGGATTCCCACCTGTGTCCCTCTTAGACAGGGAAAATAGGCGCTGATTTCAGTGTGTCTGAACCAGACACACTTGGGAACACAAGCTGAACTTTGCTAGGCTTGTAAGGGCCATGGGGCAGTTAGCCTAATAATCTCCTATGATCCTACGAAGGCTTGCAGTACCAAATTTAAATCCCATGGTGTTATGGGATCTTTATAAGGAGGTCTTAGCAGGAGAGTGCCTCTCAAAACCACTTTGCATAGCTTAGAGGAAGCCAGTGAAGAATTCTGAAATCCAACATGAAAGTTAGAAATTGCTGCAAGCTGGACTTTAATAGTTGATGAACTAGCACTTCCATTAAACAGACTCAGCAAAAATTCCAGAACTGATTGAACTGGAGCCGAGAAGGGGTTAATTTGATTTTGTTCTGTCCAACAATTAAATCTCTTCCATTTACTCCTGCAGAGTTTCCTAGTAGAAATTTCATGGGAAGATAAAAGTATAGATCAGACAGAAGATAGCACTGGTGGTCTAGCTATTAAAGGAATTGGAGAAACAATGCTGTTAGTTTAAGGTCTGAGATAGCCGTATGAACCATACCTATTGGGTGGGAAAGAAGGTCTGGAATTGAATCCAGAATCTAAGGTGAATATTGTAGGAGAGGCCAAAGGAAGTGAAACCAAATTTGTCAAGGCCAGTAAGGTGCAAGGAGGATGACTTTGCTCTTCAACCAGGCTGCTTTCTGCAGGAATTTGAGAATTAGGGGAGTTGAAGGATAAGCATACAAAAGACCTGGGGGGGGGGTGCAGTACAGCATCCATTCGTGATTCCCCAGTGGGGGATAAGGGAAAAAAAACTGCTACACTTGTTGTCTTGGAGACAGGCAAAAAGATCGTAGCAAGGCTGGCCCTACTGATTGAAAATCACTTCCATCACTTCACTGTTGAGAGACCACTTGTGAGGTACTAAGATGGACCTGCTCAGTTTGTCTGCTATAGTATTGGACTTCCCTGGAATATGTGTTGCTATTAGAAAGCAGTTGCCACACACTGAGGGCTTCTCAACACAGGGGATAAGATCTGGTTCCCCTTGTTTGCTGATGTACCAAACTACTGACATGTCTGTCTGGACTGCATTGTTCCAACAGGAAGAGAGTCTTGGAATGTCTGCAACACCAAAAAGCTCTGCTATCATCTCCAGAACACTGATAGGCAAGTTGGCCTCTTCAGGAGACCAAGTGCCTTGGACTGTTTTCCCCAAGAAATGCACCCTCCCCACCCAATCTCAGAAGTGTCTATGGTCACTATGGCCTTGGGCTGAGGGAGGTCGAAAGCACAGCCTTGTAATACCTGCTGCAATTGCATCCACCAGCAAAGGTATCTTCTGCATACTTGAGCTATTCTCATATTCACTGATATGGGCTGAGTAAATACTGACCACTTTATTGTTAGCATCCATTGTAGAATTCTCATGCGGAACCTTGTTAAGGGAACTAAGTATTGCCGCTGCCGCTGACACTGACCTCAGGGCTTGCAGAATCAATTGGGTTGAAATTATGGTACTGCAAATTATTTTCCTGACTTGCATCCTTATGGTTTGTACTCCTAATAGTGGAAGAGAAGCTACCATAGATATTCTGTTGAACATTGTCATATTAATTCTAATGCCTGGGTTGGTTGTAAGTGAGACTTGTTGTAATTTATGTTTTTTCCGAGATGTGAACCATTCTGTAGCACCTGATCTCATGCTTCCATCAATCAATGCCTTGTCAGGGCAGTAATGAGTCATTATTATAAATATGGAAGCACCCGTAATCCTTGCAGTCTCAAGTGAGCTGCTACCACTGATATGCACGTAGTGAACACCCTGGGGTCTGTGGTGAGGCCAAAAGGAAGTGCTGTGAACTGATAGTGACTGGCTTCCAGCCGGAAGTGTAAGTACCTTCTGGATCATCTGTTCATCTTAATGTGATAGCAAGGATCCTAAAAATCTACAAGGCACATCCGGTCTTGCTTGCCCAGAAAGGTCAGAAAGGATTGAACCATGACCATCTGGAACTTTGTGTGTCGAACTGACCTGTTCAATACAATGAAAATCCAAAACTGGTCTCCAGTCCCAGTTTTCTTTCGTGCTAAAAAGAAACTCGAGTAAGTTCCAGATTCTATTTGGTCTGGTGGAACCTCTTGGATGAATTTTGATCAGCTTTGGATTTCTAGTGCTGCTGCTTTCCTCTGATTGGGTGGAACATTGGAAATTTTTCTTAAAGGAGGAGGTAACTTCCTCTGCCACAGGGGTTTTAGCTTCCATTAGAGTTTCTCCCCTCTGCCTCTGGGGGTATATACATGTGTGTCCCGGAAAGGACCCTGGAACTTTCTGAACCACATTTTTCAACCTCCCTGTTGATGCCTGGAAAAGGTCTTTTGAGGGGTTGAAAAACATATGTCCACTGCAGAGAGGGCATTTCTGTCCTTCTCTCACCTGGAGAGAGAGTGTCCTTCACTATGGGGCCAAACAAAAGTGCCATCAAAAGGAGCACTGACTAACGAGGACTTGAAGGGCTCCACAAAAATCACACTGGTGCATTCGGGTATGCCTTGTTATGGAAATGCCTGAAACCCATGGCCCTTGAGGAGCCCTCTGCAGTGTGTGAGATGAGCCTCATGGACGAATTAGATATAGCTTGCAGGGTAGCCAACTGAGAAACTACTGAAGATTGAGCCTCAGCAGTTTTGGTTCTAAAAAGATTTCCATAACTCTCTTTGAATTCTCATAAAATGTGTCAAATAGTTTGGTGATCTGAGTGCAAAAGTTGCTGAAGCATAAACACGCTTCCCAATTCTGTCAATCGCCCTATACTCTGTTAGGAGGATGGACAGTGGAACTCTGTTCCACAAGTTCCTTTTTCGCAGCTGTCATCATGACCAAAGCATCTATTGGCACCCCCTTTATCCCAAAATTCCTTGCCTACTGGTGGAAACAGAATCTGGTCTGGTCTCTTGGGGATTAGCTCAACAGTATCAAGTTACTTAGACGCCCACTTAGAGACCAAATCATTGAGCTCAACTGCGGGTGGAGTAACCCAGGAGGTAGACAGGTCAGCTACAAAGGCCTCCAGAAATATAGATTCTTCCAATGGGTCTTGGGAAGACTAGCCAGCCTACGGCTTAAGGATCCTAAGAATGTCTCTAAATGAGACATTATCGGGGGGTGATTTTGGGGACTCCTCTCCATCGAAATAAGTATCCTCAGTGACTTAACTCGTGAGGAGCGTCCAAGTGCCTCGTTTTACATTTTTTCTTCCTATGAACCTCCTTGGTGGGATAGTCCAGTGAAGTATCAGAAGAGATTATGATATCATTCTGGGTAGTCTGGGAACTTTGAGCTGACTGTCCCCGTGGGGTACAATGTTGAGGCTCATGGTGCAAAGTCATCTGTGAAGTAGAGGGGGAATCTGAAGGGGTAGGACCCAAATGTCCTGCTGGAGCAGAGAACACTCTCTTCACTTCCTCAAAGGCAGCTCACTCCAGGGAGAAGGAAGACAATGGAAATGAGAAAGCAAGTTTCTGGCCATCACCCCCCCCCTCCGAAAAAGACCCACCCAAGGCAGAAGATAGACTGAATTGTCCAGTGCCGAGGCTCTGAGAGGAAGAGATGGCTCTGAACACCTCGGTGTACACTCCAAACTCCAGGATCCAACAGGGATGCTTTGGCCCTGAAAATCATCTGGCTGTGAGGAAGTCAAAGCCAGTGCATTCAAAGCAACATCTGGATCCAAAGAAAGTGCTTTCTTCAGATCAGAACCAGACGGACCTGGAAAGCTCAGATCTAAGGGCTCTAACACAACAGGCTGGATTACAGAAGAAGCTGTAATAGGTGGAGTACTGGATAACAGGGCTTCCTGACCTGAAGGGGTAGGAGCAGTGAGAACTCACACTGAACTTGCACTCTGAGGAATTCCCTTATCATTCTTCCATATCTGCTTCAGTGAGACCCCTGGGGAATGAAAAGATGCTAGGGATTGAGATTCAGACTGCCTTTCAGAAAAGGGTAAGGCAGTGGGTCCAAGTGGGGGGAGTATGTGGTTCTGGGTAAAGGCTTCGGATCTAAGACAGTAGGATCCAATGTAGATTTGGTCGGCTGCAGAGAAGGTCAGATCTTAACACGTTTTTGATCAGATTTCTGTACTTTTTTGGAGGTTTCAAAACGGAAGATGTGGAAGACTCTGAAGGTTTACACCTCTTCAATGGGTCTTTAGCCTTCTGTTTGGGGGAATGAGCCCTAGTGATGGCTGGCTTCAGAAAAACAGGTGGGCAGAAAACCCATTAACTTACTTCTGTTAGCAAGAGCATGAGGCTTAAACTTATTACAAATGCTGCACTCTATCTTTAAAAGATGTGGGCCTAAGTAATATACGCACAGAAAATGGGTGTCAGAGATGGGCAATTTGTGCTCACACTTCGCACATTTTTTGAATACTGAAGGACCTTTTTCAGACATCCTGTCAGAGATATCAAAAACAAAATATACAACACTAACATTTTTTTTTTCACCAATAAAGGACAGACAAGCAAAGTAACAACAATGGTAGTGAAAAAATTACACCAAGTGTAATAGAAGGGGAAAAAGTAATTATACCAACAATGATAAAATTAGAAATATAAAAAGTGTATAAGGGTTGGGAAGCAAAGGTAGGCCTAACAACAATGGTACGTAAAAATTACACTAACTAGTGTACAAAAAGAGTTCAATGACACAGAGATGAAGAAAAATGTACATATTTAATAAATAAACTGTTTGAAAAGGAAAAATATATAGAAAAACTTAACTCCCACTCTAAAATGCGAAAGCTGAAGGTGACCAAGTCTTGGCGTGAAAGCGGCAAACGAGATCTGAGGGATGTTAGGGATTGGTGCATTATGGGTAAGGAAGGAGCACGAAAGTTTTTGGAGGCCATGAGCTAGTGTAATGGCAAAGTCGGATCCGAGTATCAGACTTGCTTTTTAAGCTCAGTTTATGACGTACGGCCAAGAATCAACTTATGCTATAATGATGAGCTCAGAAAAAAGTGTGAAACATGACATGTCTATTGCTAGTGGAACTTGGCATGTTGTACGTGAATGCGCCAGTAAAGACTTGAAATAAAAAAAATGAAAGTAAAAAATTATAGGCATTCAGAAGCCATGCATCTCAAATACTGGTATGTTGAAAGGGGTCATTTGTATGCATCCTATGGACGTCCACTACAGGAGGTTGAAAGTATTACACAGTGAAGACATTGCTGGGTCCTTCTTAGAGTTTGTCTGCGTGACGTTTTATTCTTTGGTTTGGATATATTAGAGTTTGTCTGCATGACGTTTTATTCTTTGGTTTGGATATATTTATGTTATCACTAAAGGTTTTTACAACTGACGAATGGTAAAATGGTAATTGTGCCCACTAAAAAAGGCAATAAAGGTAAGCAAAGGTGAATGGCAGCATATCCGTATTTTTATTGTAAGTGCTTGTTAGTCTGCTGTTTGGTAATTTGACAGTACGTGGTTGAGGGGAGCTTTGCTTATGTTGTCGGTTGGATGCAGTAGGTAAGTGTGCTTTGGTTTTAATACCGTAACTTGTGGCATTACGGGCTGAGTCGAGTGTTTGGTCATTAAGGTTAGATTAAGGGTTGGAGAAGGGAACAGTTTTAGCACACTATGCGTCTGATGGTGTCTGTGAAGGATTGGAAATGTAGACAAGTGTTTCTGTGCTCAGAACTGAGGCAGAGGATGCTTTTAGTGTTGTGTGGTGATGTATGTGGTGCATATCTGAGTAAGTTATGCAGCGGTAGCATTACAGAACTTTTTTTTTTTTTTTTTTAAATCTAAGATGGGGTTGGGGCTATGGGTGGGGCAATCTTTGCTAATGCTAACTAACCTTATCCTACCCTCAATCCCAATTCTGCACCTTACCTTAGAAAAAAACTTTCTGTAATACTACTCTTCAGACAAATTTGTTTTGAATTTAGTGTTAGGGTTTTGGTTAGAGAACTGCTTAAGGAAAATTTGCATTTTGCAATGCTTTTTGTTTTTACTATTTTTGATTTTTGGTAAGCTGTTTTATGTAAATGACAGCATTGATCTTATCTGTTCTGATGCTTATACACTTTGATCCTTTGTCAAACCCATACACGTGTGTGTGTGTGTGTATACACAGAGAGACACATATAGACATATATATTTCTATGTGCACACAGAAACCTGTTGTGTGTGCGTGCGCATATATATATATATATATATATATATATATATATATATATATGCATACATACAATCTATTTATATATATATATATATATATATATATATATATATATATACATACACATCTATATATATATATATATATATATATATATATACACACACACATACACACACATATATATGTGTGTGTGCATGCACACAAAAATATAAATATTTCTCTACATAATACAGATATTTATTCCAATATATATACTTTATTTATAGATATCTATATAGATAGATATATACAACATCTGTGTCAACCGATCAAAGTACTGAATCTTTGAACTCGCTGAACAATAAAACAATCAAATGCCTAAACCACAGAAACATAACCAACTGCAAGAAGAAACTATTTTCCCTTTGAGATAAGTTAATCCTACCACTAACTACAAGGATAATTTGTCTGAATAATGGTAGTGTTATGAGAAACAGTTTGGGGCATTCTTCTAGGTGCTTAGGTATTCCCTGCAGGGCAGTGTCTTCCATACAGTGGAACAGCCCTCAGAAGTAACAAGCAAATGCAGGGAAGGAGGATACTAAGGGGTATATCATAAATTAACCCCCCCCCCAGGATGCCCTTAGGTTCTGCACTGGCTTCAGCCTTGGAAGAGTGTGGCCTAGGGCAGAGAGGCACTGCGGTAGCCAGAAAGAATGAAGAGAAGTAGTACAAAAATAACTACCGACTTTGTTCTGTATGTCTTCCCTTTAGAAGTAGTACAAAAATAACTACCGACTTTGTTCTGTATGTCTTCCCTTTAGAAGTAGTACAAAAATAACTACCGACTTTGTTCTGTATGTCTTCCCTTTAGAAGTAGTACAAAAATAACTACCGACTTTGTTCTGTATGTCTTCCCTTTAGAAGTAGTACAAAATAACTACAGACTTTGTTCTGTATGTCTTCCCTTTAGAAGTAGTACAAAAATAACTACCGACTTTGTTCTGTATGTCTTCCCTTTAGAAGTAGTACAAAAATAACTACCGACTTTGTTCTGTATGTCTTCCCTTTAGAAGTAGTACAAAAATAACTACCGACTTTGTTCTGTATGTCTTCCTTTTTTATTTTCATACAGGTAACTTCTTAGATAAATTCAGCAATTAATGGCATGATTGCAATATTTCCAATTTATAACTAGGTTTTCCACAAACATGTAAACCTCTCATTTTACTTGCGTTTTCCTTAAATCTTCACATTTTGTTCTTGTAAGACTATAAACAGCTTATTGCACTTTCTCCTGTTATACTTTGCCTCTGGCCTGAGTCATGGCTGAATAAGGTCCTTGGATCTGACCACTGACCCAGCTAAATTCAAATAATTCAATTATTCCTGTACTTTTTACTGTAATTTCTAGTTGTTACTTTGACTGCGATATAATATTCAGTGCGTCTTCAGCTGACCATTAAAACAGACTGTAAATACTGAACATTGAAATCAAACTGACACTGCACCCAGTATTCAGAGTTATGGCAATGAGTGCACTGATCTTGAAATCGCATATTCCATGAAAATCCTGTGTGTATGTCTTCCCCTGAAAAAAATCAGTTCACATTTTGGAATTTCCCAGTATTTTCTTAAAGTAAAATCAAGTGTCCCAGGGCATGGAATATTCATTTTATTTTACTGACTTGCTTACCTGAGTAGTGCATTGATCTCAATGCACCATTTGTAGGCACAACCCAAGTTAAGAGGATCACATAAGAAATTAACAAAACATATTTACAGACACAAGGATATGATATAAAACATTCATATTTACAAACAAAAGTATACTACAACATTATTTCAAGTTTACAAAGTCACAGGATAAGCCCATGAGAACAGCTTCAAAAGAAAGCCAAGGACATTTGGCTCCCAGGCCTTTTTCAGGATATTTGCCTTGGAAGAACACTTCCCGGAAAATCTCTTCAACTTGAATAAGCACGACTTCCTAGTGCTAGGTTTACTAGCCTTTTAGATTATACAATATTTCTCCTGGCTAGTACTCCTTGAACATTATCAGTCCAACAGCATTCATGCTGGCAGAACAAGGGTCCTCAATGGATGGTACACTAGAGTCACCTTGACCTTGGTTAGAAGGGTGCAGGACTATGGAAACAGCAGAGGACTATCCCATGTCAGCTGCACCACCTGGCAGGCTAAGGCTCCCTTGGCCATTAGGGATCTATCAGGAAGCATTTGGTCCGGTACATTCTTATCTTCTGTAGCTCCTGGGTGATCACAGGGATAACAAAGTTATACAGAAGACCTCACTCTAAGGGAAGTTAATGGGATTCACTTGACCATGCCATTTTGTAAGGAAAGTGGTGCAAGAACTTTTTCATGAGGCAATTTGTCTCCTGTGCACACAGGTCCGTCAGTGGAAGACCCTATTTCTTCATCAGTGAATGGAAAATTTAAGGATCCAACTTTTATTCATGACTGGTAAGTTCGATTCAAAAATTTGTCTGTAACAATGTTATGGAATTGTGTGATAACAGGACACAAGAGGTTTAAAGATGGAGTTTCAGCAAGGAAGTTCTTGCCCACATCACTGTCAAGCTATACATCTTGTTAAGAGCGAGTGTCATATGGCTTGTTTATGCATCACATCCTCATTGCTTTGTCTGTGATGACACCCAGGATCCCGGACTATAAAACTGACCAGACTATTATTAATGCCAGGATCAAGGTCATCATTTTCTACATGGTGAAATGTCTGTTCATTGTGGACCAGTTTCATTTTCCCTGAACTGTCAACAGTGCCAAATGCATCCCTCAAAATCTGAAGCATCCACTTTTAAGGGTCTATGCCTCCTCTGGAACCACAACTGGCATGCACTGGTTGTGTTCCTCTCATCTGGCTCACCACAAAAGTCCTTCCTAATGAAGGCAGATCAGAAGGTTGTTCCGCTTTTGCTGCTGTCACAGGTTAATGAGGTACTCAATCTTCTGAACATGCAACCCTGGATAGACAGATGTCAAAATACACATGTTCCAATACCTCAAAGCTGCCTCTGGCAAACCTAATTGCAGATCCAGCACTGAAATCAAAATATGCCTTTAAATGGAAGGCCTTGTCCATGGAGAGGTACATATGATCTTTGCCTGCATCTAACAGGGACACAGTAAAAATCTTCAATCTCTTGAAACCAGGCTGTCTGTGGAAAGTCCAAAGGAGCACAGACAAACTGGCCTCAGTCACTAAATTTAGATCCATCTACTGCAATGGAATCAGATCCACAGGCATTCACTAATGTCTAACTTTAAACATTTATAGCAGTGCCTGATCATTAGTGTACACACTGTATGGCAGTGCAATGTCATGTCATGTCTTATCTCTCTCTCTCTTGCAGCATTAACTAACAGCAGGACACAGTACCGTGGAGGACAGATTATTAACATAGTCATTTTGACATTGCAATACAATCCTTACACAAGTGACTGAACGCATGTCTGAGCACTTAATTTCATCACATCACAGCTTAGTAAAGCACAAACTGATCACTTGTACACTAAGTGCACTAAACATACCCCAACAATTCTTTTCATTGCTTCCAACTTTGAGGAATCTTTGTTGCTCTCCAACATTTGCTTGAGGTCTTCATTTCTGTAAGTAAAGAGTGAACCAAAATAGTTGGTACACCACAAACAAAATTCTGAAACATAAAACATTTGTTTATTTTTTTTTCTGCTAAAATTTGGTTACATCAGAACGTTTATTTTTGATAATCAGGTATGCACACCAATCAAGTAGCAAATGTATCAACCATAATGGTAAGGCCATCCAAGCTATTTGAAATACGCTGAAGCTGATTTATAACGAAGTAAAAAGTGAAGGTCTCCAAAATACAGGATTTCTATTACTAATTTTTTAATGCAGAAAGCACACTTGTGAAAGCAAACTTACCATAATGGGAAATGTGAGCTTTACATTTATTTTTTATTCAGATATGAAAAGGGGGTTGTGGAGGGATGGATTATATTGAACCGATTAAATTCAAGGTTTGATCTTCTGCAGTAGCATAAACTAAATAGGCCCCACCCCCCTCTGACCAACCAAGATTACAAAGCTTAAGGGCACCTGTCATGTGCACCAATTGGCACGAGTCCAAGAGCAGCACTATATAAAGAGAGCTGAAGCACAAAAAGCTGCAGAGCGTTTTTTTTTTTTTGCCTAGTTGGGAGGTAGAAGCCCTGAGAGAAAAAAATGCTAGGCTAGGAAACAAACCAAACAATTAACTATGTACAAAAGAGTGAAACATGCATACCCTGGCATCAGAAAAGGAAAATAAAACAAGCAAATAAGGGGCCTGGAGGGAGAGGAGGCTACTGCAAGAGTGATCTTTTAAAACATCTACTGTTATGGTGAGTTTACTTATACAACTGTATTATTTTCACTGTTGCAGTAGCAGAAGTTAAGTGGTTGGCTTACCATAGCTTAGAAAAATAAAAAAAACAAGGCCAATAAACTAAGACTCCAGGAGTCTCTGGAAATGGTCCTAGCTAAGCTTGTTATGCACAAGGAGAGCAAAACTGGTTTGCAGTGCTTTGTAGACTTGTACACAGACCACATTGTTACCTCTAAAATACACGGAGTCTGCTCTTTTCCAGAAAGTGACCCAAGACAAAGCCTTTGTTGAATAAGACCTAACCCTGCCTGGAAGTAGCTTACTATGAGTGTAACAAAAAGCAATAGCATGAGATAGCCACCTAGAAATGGTCAGCTGTGACACTCGTTGTCCTTTCCTTTTTATCTGGTAGGAGACAAACAGCTAACGAACTTTCCTGAAGGCTCAAGTTTGGGTTAAAGTAAACTCTTTGACCTCTTTAGTCATACAAGGAGGATTAGTTCTCAAAGAAACCCTGTTCTTGGGAAACGTAGGTAGGGATGATTCACTGTAAGTGCTTGTAACTCACATGTTCTACAACAGATGTCTGAGCAATAAAAAGTCTTCCATGTTAAGAACCTTAAAAATAACCTGATGTGCTGGTTTAAATGGATAGAATGTAAGCTTGTGAAGTACAATGTTAAGATCCCAAGGAGGAGCCACCTGTTTCCTAGGTGGACAGACATACAACACACCTTTCAAAAACTGTTTAACTTGGGCACAGTTAGAAAGGGTGGGATCAAAACAAAGAAATGGATAACTACTGCAACTTGACAGAGTAGCAAAAAAGTCAGATTACAGTAACTCACACAAATAATGAACAACCACAAGCAGCTGGGTGCTTCCACTTGCACGTGTAGGACTTACTAGAAGCATTTTCTTCTCTTCCTTTAGTACCTGCTGCATGTTCTCAGAAAAATAGAGCTTTAAAGAGACTAACATTCTGTCATCCAGGTAGTTAGTTGAAGATTCTTCATATCAGAGTCCATCAAATATCCCCTGCCTAATGTAATCAAATACAGCCCTTGGGCAGACTGAAAAGAAGGGAGAACCACTGTTGCCTGGGCCAAAAGGGGTCACCATCCCTATCTTTGGGGAGTCCTTCTGGATCTTCAGAAGAATGATGGATATTACTGAAAAGCTTGGAACAGTATACAGAAAACATTCCCATTCACGAGTATGAGAAGGATCTGTCTTCCTGCCTGTTTGCAAGGAGACATGCAGCAGAATTTCAGAGTTTTCACTAGCTGTCTGTTCTAAAAGGTAGCAAACGGATCTACTTGAGGTATTCCCTATAGTTGAATAAAATCATGTAAGACCTCAAGATGAACTTTCAGTTTGTGAGGATTCTGTCCTGGCCCTTCTAAGCTCGTCTGGAATGAGGTTTTGTTCTGACAGAATGCATGAAGCTTGCATAGTAACACTGGGCACTTGAGTATTATCGCAACCACATTTGGAGGATGAGAAATGGCTGTTTTCCAAGCCATACTCGTGCTGACAAAAGTAGTGGAAAACAGTTGTCAAATATACCTATAGCAACAAGAATGGGAGAAACATGTACGACAAACAAAACATTGCTTTTAATGTCCAGAACTATTTCCAATTCAGTGCAGGTACACACACTGTTTCAATAACGTTCAGTAGTACCGCATGGCAAGTAATCAGAAGTGGGCAACACGCCTCTCAACTCCCCAGCTTTTCGCATAATGGCCAGATTTTAGTGTCATTTTTTTCTTTTTTCTTTTTTGGGGGGGGGGGGGGTTGCTCTCCTCGTGAAATTTCTGGTTTCCGGGAAAAAGGTAGGATTTTACAAAACCATCAGTGTTGCTGGCACTTGTAAACTGTGACCTCGGGAACAAAATAGTCTGAATGCAGGACAACGACATTGACAGCTATAAACACCCAAATGTCTCCCAGTTTCACATGCACACAAACATAGTCCAACCTTTGAAATGTCCAAAGTGGCAGTTCCTTAAGGAAATCTTACATTTGGCCGGACAACCCCTAACTTTTCAACATGAGTACGGCTTGGAAAAGAGACATTTCTCCAATTGAAGATGTGGTTGAGATAATATGCAAGTACCTAAAACGGAGTTGATTTGCATGATGCTTGCATAGTGCAACGTGTTTATATTATGCTGTTGAAAACTCAAACTGTCAACAGCGTAATAAATCGGCATGAAAATGTCGAAACCCCTGAACATCGAACACGCACAAAAAGAAAAAACACCCAAACACAACACAAATTGCTCTATGCATGGGGGCAAGCCCCCTGTAGCCCCACACCCCCGCTACTTAAATATACCAACTCCAAGATCACACTACATTGCATTAAATGGAAATCTCTCCTTACAGAGATTTCCATTTACATGCACGATGACTTTTGCTTTCGACATTTTGGTGCAGACAATATCAGCTTCGATATTGTCAGCCTTCGACAGGGTGAAGTAGATTAGTGAAACTTAGTCAGTCAGTCTGCAAAGACAGCACATGTTTTGGTATCTCTTGTTCATGTATCAAATTATTGTGGTGCTGTCTCTGTACACTTGGAAAGTCCTAGGGACCAGAGAATAATTAAGACTTTCAAAGCATTGATCACTGCCAACATCTCTTCAGCATTTACATGCTTCTGTCAGTAGGATTCCATAGAGTCCCCTTTGGAAACCACACCCCACACAAGGTCAACAGTTACAAACTGTACAGGGGTTAGAAGGCACAGTGGAAGACGTGGATAGCAAGAGATATGGTCTCTTCATGAAAGACTCTTCCTTTTTAAAAATCTCAGAACTGGGCGCTGAAAGGACAAAGGCTGTCATTGCCGAATCCAGACCAATCTGAGGTACCACTGTATTTTCCTCATGAAGAGTTTGGCCAGGGGAAGCTTGACAATCATAGATACCAAGTACCCCAAAATTCTGAGAAATTTTCTTGTGGAGGAGTGGCTTTAATTGGAGAAACTAATAACTGTTGAAACATCTCTTCTTTACCAGAAGAAAGAAAGACTCTTCTCAGGGCACTAACAGACATCCCAAAAAAAAAAAAAAAAAAAAAAAAAGGGAAGGAATAAGAAAAGATTTTTGAGGGTCAATTTGAAAACCCAGACAGAGAAGATTCCAAACAGTTTGACTTTAAAAGACCAAAGGGTAAGACAGATAACCAATAATGTAACCAGACACAACAAACCTTAAATGCCGTAACTGTTCACCAATGGGAATGTGATGATAATCCTTTAAATCTATTCTCATCATAAAAGGCTAGAGGTGAGAATTAGAACAATAAAGGACTGAATGGATAACATTTTGAACTTTGGAATCTTGACAAAAAGATTTATAAAGGAAAGGTCCACTACAGGATTCCAGGAGCCTTCCCCTTTTGGGGTTCAGGCGTCCAGGCAGCGAGATATTTCCCTGTGGTACATTTTGTTGGGGACACATGGCAGAAGTGACATTCAGCTGCAGAGAAATATGCCTGTTGTGAATTCCCTGTGGGCAGAGAAAAGCACACGCTGCCATGCCCACAGCTTTAATAAACAAGTACATGGGTGCAGAAGTAGTAATGAGTGCTGGTCTTAATGCACAGTACATGCTTATGTAACTACAACATATAGAAGTGTCCTACATCATGGAGGAAATCTTGCAAGCTACTGTATTCACATTTTGCTCCAGTATCATTTTACTAAATGTTTCCTACACATTGTGAAGGGGTTAGTGGTCCACACACACCATTTATGAAGACATTACCCATTGTGCATTACATATTTACTGCCACTTGCATGCCCACTGGCCAGCCTGCTGCTGATGCCTTACACACTCTGTCTGCTTTCACAAGTTGGCTTGTGGACCATGGATATTATTTTCCCCCTGTGCATTTGGTTATTGAAGTTGTGGGCATGGCACTACATTCTTTTCTTTGACCACAAGGAATTCGCAACAGTCATGCATCCCAACCAGATGTACCACAGGGAAATGTCTTGCTGCCTAAGTGCCTGAACCCCCCTTTTTGATACCAGAAAAATCATTGAACAAAATCCTTTGCCCAAGTAGCAGAGAGGTACAGGTTCTATAATACCCTAGGCCATCATCTGGTGCAGAATGGGAGTAAAGAAAAACTTTTACTGAGTAAGGAGAAATCCCTGGAAGGAGGGCGGTATTCCCACTATCAAGCGTAACCCTCCTGAATTACATTCAGAACCCATCTGACTGTAACAATATGGTGTCAAAGGAAGATGAAGCCTAAAAGAGATGAAAAGGTTGCCAGGGTAGGAAAGCTGAGAAGCGTGACTAGGCCAATAATCATGCTGATTCTGATGACTGCAATTGATTGTTGAGGTTTTTCCTTTCTTTTTGGAGCCTTCTTGCAATTCCTTTTTAACCTCATGTTTGTTGGCACCTTGTTGCTTAAACGGCGTTATGAAGAAGAAAAAAAAGGGGATTTATGGGAAATTTATATTTCATTTGAAAAAGGAGAGTTGGAAAATCTGAATCAATCTTTGTATTAACTTTCTCCATTCATTATACTTTTACCACCTTAGTTGCAGAAGGGTCAAACAGGACCTCCATATCTACAGGAGGATTTAAAATGTCACTTTAACATACTCAGGAAGATTTTGAGAAAAAGGCCAAGTTAGTCTTTTCAACACTGACCCAGAAGCAGCAGCTCTAGAGGAGGAATCAGCAGCAACATAATCACACTTAAAATGTGCTTATTAACTTCACAAACAGATGTAGAGGCATTCATGGATTTTTACTCAAGAAGGAATTTAACTATAGATTTCTACTTATTCTCAAATGATGAAAGCATAAACTATCATATGGGCCTGACAGCTTAAAATCCTGAAAGTAAAAACACTATATGTGCCAAACTTGTATATAAAAAGCTTATGAAATATTTGGATAGTGAATCCCAAATTCGTAGAGATTCTTGGGATTTTTATTAGATTCCCTAAATGCATTAAATTTCCAGGGTAACTAATTTCCTGACCATTGATGTCAAGGATCTACATACAGTGATCCCACATGAACTTGACATCAGTTGGGTCAGGGAACTTCTTTCTTTAAAAGGGGCATTTAAGCACCGAAGTTGACCTTATTGAGTACCTACTCGAAAATGCTTTAACCAACAATATGCTGATTTTCAATGGTGAATATCTTTTATAGCAAACAGGTGTCGCTATGGGCTCCCCCTGTGGGGGGAGTTTTCTGTTATGGCGTACTGGGAGTGTGAATTCTTATTTAAGAACCCCACATATAAAGACAAGGTTTACTGGTATACTAGATTCTTGGATATTTTTATCATTTTTCGTGGTGACATAGCCGATGCAGTAAGCTTTGTCGAAACAATCACTGGTTTTATATCATTCCTTAAATTTACTTTTGAATTTAGGGTTGATAATTCCACATCCAAGTAGGAAATAGTATCAAAGGATATCATTAATGGGAGATATCTAGCTAAGATTTTTCGGAAACCCACGTACTCCAACACATTCTTACACTTTAATAGCTCAAACTCATTTCACCAGAAAAAAGCAGTCATAAAAGGTCAACTGGTAAGAGCTGCTAGAATGACCACATTGGATTCTGATTTTTTGTCTGAATGTGATAAATTAAAGAACATGTTCCTTAAGAGATGTTACCCCCTTGCACTTGAGGAAATTATTGATGAATTACATAAGAAAAGGGTTAAAGGGTGGTTTAAACCCTTATTGAACCATACATTTGAAGTAGTTGTGGAATCACCCCCTGAGGGGATAGTAGTAAATGCTCACCCCAGTACTATAGTTGGAAATTCTGACCAGAATGATGATGCCCATTGCTTTAAGTTTATTACAACTTTTTCTATGGATGCTGTTTTCCTACGTGACATTTTATTGAAAGAATTGGAAAATTTTATTAGATGAGCCCTTCATTCAGCATAAAATTAATGTCAACCCTGGCCCGATTTTTAAAAGAGGGAATACTTTGAAGAACATCTTGGACAATAATACTAAAGGGTATTCCTCCAATGTGGGCATGACTAAATGTGGTAGATGCAATTTTGGAAATTTATGAAAGTAGCTAACTCTTTTACCATCAACAATGTCATGTATAGGATTAGAGGCAGATACAATTGTGAAAGCTTTGGTATTGTATATATTGCCCTATGCCAATGCTGCCCAGGGTTTTACAATGAAAAAAACGAGAGACATTTTAAGTTGAGAGTTTACGAACATCAATATAATATTGGGAGACTCAATATTACAAATGCTTTGGCTAAACATGTCTCTGAAAATCCTGGGCATTCCTTTAACTATTTGATTATTAACAATGTCACTAAAAACATCAGAGGGGGCCCCTGGCCCCTCTGATTGGAGGAAAGAGAGCTTTATTGGCAGTTTAAAGTTAATGTATTTGTCAATCCTAGTCTGAATGACCAGTGCTCTCTGAAATGTATACGGCGTTTGAAATCTTTGGAAAGATGATATATTTAATATTTATTATTATTGTACATAATTTGTGTGTGTGATTTTTTAACATATGCTCATTTACAATAATTTAGAGAAGTAAATGAGTATATTTTAGGGAGTATATGTCTTTAAAATGCTTAGAGGATGTGGTGTCATTGGTTTTTGAATTATTTATACTGGCTTTTTACCTTATGTAATTGTCTGATGAAGTTCATACATTTGTTTTGGACGAAAGCGCTTATCTTGATTGTGTGTAAAGCCTTTTTGGCTATATAATTCTTGGATAAAATTATTGGATGAACCTTGCCTTCAAGTCTGTTTTTGAGTAAAAGCACTATAGGAAACATTTTCTTTCTCCAACTCATCCACTGCTTTCCCATCCATGTCAGCGATAATGGGATTAGGAGCAGCAAACTGTTTAGCAGAAGCAGATTTGTACAGATAAATCAGAGCTGGGTCTGCTTTATGATTTGAAAACAAACGCATACGAGTCTCTTTGGTATTCTATGGAACCTGCCATGTCTGACTGAGAGAAAAACACTGTCTAAAGCAGGCAGCACAGGAGAAATAGTTTCAGAAACTGGCATTTCCAACTATAACAAATCACAATACATTTCTGCTCTCACTGAAAAATTGCTTTCATCTTAAAATAAAGATTCTGAAATGGATACATCTTCAAGATGGAAATCTGAAATCAGGCTTTCCTCAGAATCAAAATGCTCAGACTGCGAAGAAATTCCTGAGGTGCAGCCCTCCCCCATAACACCTAAACTTATCTGAATATTTATGCAAGAAAGAAAGGGAACAGTTTTCCCTTTCTTGCCTGAGAAAACAGAAAGCATGGAAAAAGCAGCATGTTCCTTAGTAAATACTAGTAAAACTTCGCTGTCCATAGGAACTGTAACTGGAGACTGGAAGGTTTTCTCGCACCTCCCTTAAAAAGGGCAAAATCTTAGCAAGCATATAAGTACCAAGAAGCAGATACCCTAATTCCTGGCTAAGTGAAGAACTTTAACCTGTACTTTGTCCCTTGGCCGCAGAGGACATAGTGATGTCATGATCTTAGGTGGCTGCTTATGCTACACCAATCAGAATGGGGAGAAAAGATTAGTGATCGGAGGACCAACAAGCAGCCATAACAGGGACACCCACCAGTAGTTGAAGAGCAACAGGAGCTAGCTTGATTCCCAAAGGCTCCCCAACAACTTTCTTCTTCTTGCAGACAAGGAAAGATAAAAATCAGGGAGGGTGGGAGGTTGGAATAATGGTCAAGGTATTTGCTTTATAAACCAAAGGTACAAGGTTTGATTCTCACATGGGGTAATTGGCTAGGCTTAAAATGGCCCACAAAGGCAATTAGCCTAGTACTAATCTATGAACCTATGAATCACCAAGACCAAAGACTGTTCCACTGGTAAACCAAGGAAAAGAACTTGAAAGAGGATAGCAGAGCATGGACAAGTTGGTAAAATGTAAAGTACCGCTTTATCAGAACATCTGTAGGGAATACCTTTTTTTCTTTGAAAAAGTTCTTGCATGTCAGAAATATTTCCTAAAGGCTAGAACTGGTGATTTTAGTGGTTGTCTCTAAAATGTAATCTAAAATCTGGCATTTTTTGGTCATAATAGCCGCAGTGGTTCAGCGGTAGCATTGTCGCCTCACAGCAAGAGATTCTCCCATTCGATTCTCGGCTGGAGCGCCTTCTGTGTGGAGTCTGCATGTCCTTCCCGTGGTCGAGTGGCGTTCGAAATACATGCGTGAATGGGCGTGCCTTCATTAAAGTTTGGGCATCAGGCTGGCACCGTAAAAATAATCTACTGCCAATCATTAGCAGACCGGAGTTCCGCTGTGACCGGGAGAAAGCCGGAAAAAGAGAAAAAGTGGTCCTCTGGTAAGTACACTACTGACAGTTCTCCACAAGCACAGCAGCCTGTCTCCAATACACAAATAAAATTGAGAAACGCTTTGTTAAAAGACTGAATATTTTACACAAACTGGTCACAGACATCTAGACATACACATCCCGTACTAATGCAGTTAACAGTACAAAAATTTAAGTGTCCTACTAAACCATATGTTTTAGTCAGAAAAACTCAAGTTTTTCACAGAAAAAATAAAATTAATGGAGGGTCTCCCAAAGAGGGGACTTAACTCCTCAGGTCTGAGGGATCACTAATCAATCAATGAATTCACAGAACTTACCAAAGAAGCACTCTTCAGCGGCAAAAAGGCTCTCAAGCTTTTTGTGCTCCAGCTGTCTTTATACAGAGCTCAGCTCAAGTGGCAGCATGTGGAAGGCATCCTTTACCACTGCAAGTAGGCCGGTCGCACAGAGAAGGACCCATTTTAGCTTAAGTTACTACAACAGTGACCTATGCATTGAACTTCTCCAGTGTGCTCATCAAGTTATGCTGACCCATAACCCATTTAGAGTAAAGAGCTCCAATTAAGACAGTTCAGCACATATACCTGATGGAAATGAGTGACTTGGCTTTTGTGTTCAGCACCTATCCAAGGTTTAGAAAGAAAGAAAGGTTAAACATTTAACGGGCATAAAGTCACACTGGGAACACAGTTCTTCACAAATCCTGGTAATCACCAGGCAAACAAAATGCGAGAAGTGCAGGCATCAGTGGTAGCCACCACCAAAGAAGATAGAAAAGGGATGCTACCTCTTTTCGTAACCCTTAAGGACTACTAAGAAACCATGAAGGAAACTTGGGTCAATCCCTCAGCACTTCTGCATCTGTTTTACCTAACTTACCTGAGTGCAGCTGGGAGGGAAGGCTGCCATTGAAGCAATTCACACTTAGGGTGTGCTAATGACAAGAAGCACAATAAAAATAAAAAGGAAGACATCAAAAATCAACAAAGACTTGAATTTAGCCTTAAAGGCACTTCAGATTCTGCTGACTGGAAAAATAAACTCTGCAGTGCCCAGTACATCTCAGCAATAGTGGGAAATCAAAACAGATTGTGAATAAATTATCAATGCTAACTTTGTGTATACAAAATGCAGCCATGACAGTAGAACTGTCAATATTTTTATTTACCTACATATTCTTTGAAATAAACCCTCTGAACCTGACAGATGCGCATTTACAAAGGTACCAAAACCAAAAGAGGAATAAAGTCCGAGTGAGTTTAAAATATAAAAAAATACTCATGCTACAATGCACTATAAAATGTAGCTTACTAAGGTACTGGTAATGAGAGCCAAATTCACTCCAAAGTATCTGAAAGGTGCAATTAAAATAGATGCAAAGGTTAAAGTTTTAGAGATCTGAAATTACTCTTCCAAGTAGTCTAGGTGCGAGGAGAGTGCAAAGTGTTTTAAGAAACAAAGTGGAGGTGCTGCAATTGAGAACTGTAGCAGTTTTAAGGAGTTTAGCAAAGGTTTAAAATGACTCGCTAGAATAATGAAAACAAATGAAAAACTCTGCTACTGAGCTTTGTGGGAAAACAGCACAGTTTGGAAATATGCAACATTACTTTGGTGCCAGTTTTTAGCAGTGACAATGGAAATATAGAAAAACACACTAACGATAGACAAGGACTGATGAAAATTTTTTGCATTCATGATGGAAATGTAGAAACGGTACACCTATCTGTTCATTTTTTTTGTCATATTACACAAGCTGCTGATCCTACTTAACACCTATTGCCCACTTCCACAATAAGTGAACAAGCTGCTTGCCACAATTGGCCAGCCAACCCCTTAGTCTTCCAACTTCCCTTCATACTAGAACTGTAGATCTTACTTGATTAAATAGCTTATTACATAGGTTAACAAGAAGGCTTTTTTCCTTGCCATTTTCAAGATGTCAGAAATCAGGTAAACGAGTTGTTGAGGTTTTGGAAAAACTATTCAGAACATTTGTCTAAGTCCATAGGGTATCACAGTTGTATATTTATATGTACATATGCATACTAGGCTTATAAGGGCCTTAGGGCCAATAGCCTAGTAACTTCCTAAGATCCTATATGCTGAAAAGGCAAAAGGATACCTACATGTGTTACACTGCTTAAAGCAATTTGACTGCATGAATCATGAAATGCTCTGAGCCACACTGTTAAGCACGGGTATTTCAGGAAAAACAAACATTGTCTTCTACATTCTACACATCGATCAGGAAGCAACAGTTTGAACAAAACACACCCTGACCTTGAATAGCATCTTACCCTCAACAAAGAATGATGCCACAATATGAAGACAAGATGATCAGTTTCAACAATTGGCTTAAGTATTGGTGTCATTCAAAGGGGATCCAATGCCTGTCAGCCTGGGATGACATGCTTGACAAGCCACGATGCTTCGCTAGGGACGGCTTGCACCTGTCACCCCTGGGCTTTCGGATATTGGCAAAGGCTCTTGCTACCGCCATAGTGCCTTTTTTAGGCAAGGCTCAAAAGACAAACCCACCTCCATAGGTATCACAAGGGATAAGAAACTAAGTGTAATGCAACTCAACGCCAGAAGTCTAAACCTCAAGATGCACGCACTTGAAACTCTCCTTAGCATGGAGAACATCGATATCTGTGCAGTAACAGAAACCTGGTTCAAGGCTCCTGAGAGCACCCCAGCACTACCAGGTTATACCTCATACCATGCTTTTCGGCCCCAAAACTTGGACCGAACCACAAAAGGAGGGGGAGTATCAATATTCGTCAAAGATACCCACACTTCCAGGTTGGTGGCACAGCACGAAGCATCAGAGACTATCCATGTGCAACTAACAGTGGTTAAAACTGCCTTCCAGTTTATAGCCTGCTACAGACCACCCTCCCAAACCCAGGAACCCCACTCGGCCTTCCTGAGAACACTGGAAAATATGAAGGTCTCTCCAAACACCATTATATTGGGCGACTTCAACTACCCAAACATAGACTGGGAGCATTACTCTAGCTCCAACACCCTAGCCCAAAGGTTCCTAGAATTTATAAACTCAAATGCTATGGAACAACTTGTTACCACTCCCACAAGAGGGGAAAACATACTGGACCTTATCATCACCAACATGGGGACTCTATGCTCCAGACCAGAAGTGTATCCCTCACTGGTAAGATCAGACCATAAACTAATCTCACTGGATATTCACATCCCGACTCCACCCCCTGCCCTGAAAACCACAGTGAAAAACTTCTCTAAAGCAAATTTCACACTCCTCAAAACCGAGGTGGAATCCTTCAAAGCCCCTGGGCATGTGGAAAATACGGCCCAGACCGCAGAATCCTTTATAAACGCATTCTATGAACACCTTCAGGAATGCATGGATCATGCAATCCCAAATAAAACCAAGACCCAATTCTCCAAAGGCAGACGTCCTGTCTGGTGGACCCCAGCCATAAACAAACTATACAATAGAAGGAGGAAGCTACTACATGATAGGCAAAAATCCCAAAAAGGGAAGGCATCTCTGATCAGTATTAGCAAAAAACTACGGGCACTCATAAAATCGTCTAAGGCCAGCTTCGAGAGAAAAATTGCACAAGACACTAAGGATAATCACAAGGCTTTCTTTAGTTATGTTAGGAACCTGGGTGGGAATTCCCAGATATGCTCAGAATTAGTCCAAAATGACAAAAAAAAACACCGAACCCTCACACACTGCCAAAATCCTAGCTGACAGGTTCAGCGCAAACTTCTCTCCCCCCTCCCCACCAAAAGGGCAAATATCTATCCCAGCAGAGTGCTGCCCCCCTGACATCTCAGATGCTCAGGTAAGAGCTGCCCTCTCCAAAGCAAAAAACACAGCATCAATGGGACCAGACGGTGTCCTGGGCTGCGTCCTACATGAACTCCAAGAAGAGCTAAACCCAAACATAAAACTACTGTTCAATCTCAGCCTTACTACAGGATATGTACCCAAAGAGTGGCGTACAGCAACAGTAGTCCCTTTCCACAAAGCTGGTGCCTCAACGGATCCTGGAAACTATCACCCCATAAGCCTAACTAGCTTGGTCTGCAAAGCTATGGAAAGGATCATCATGGACCTCATAAATAAAGATATTGGGGACCTACAGACACTGGATCCTACCTAGTTCGGCTTTGTTAAGGGCAGATCCTGCCTCTTAAACCTGGTTGATTTCTTTGAAACAGTCACCAAGGCCACTGACGAGGGGAAGGTGGTCCACACAGCCTACCTGGACCTCGCAAAAGCCTTCGATACAATACCCCACTCGGGCATTATAGATGAGCTCACCAGCTTAAATATAAACCCCTATGTCACTAGATGGGTTGCAAACTGGCTCAAGGACAGAATCCACATGATTAGAATTGCTGGAGCCATGTCAGACTCCAAACCAGTTACAAGTGGCGTCCCACAAGGCTCAGTCCTGGGACCTCTCTTGTTCGGTATATATTTCTTGGAGGTACAGGCCAACACGGAAGGACTGTGGCTGACCAAGTTCGCAGATGACTGCAAACTGGGCGCCATAATCGACTCTCCAGCCGACACAAGCATCCTCCAAAAGGGCCTCATAGAAACAGACAACTGGTGCCAGAGCCATGGCCTCAAGCTAAACACCAAAAAGTGTATAGTCATCCCCTTTGGCAAAAACAAAGGGCCCACAAATTACCACATAGGTGGTAATCCATTAAGTACAGAAGTAATTAGGGACCTGGGGACCCAAGTTGATAGCAATCTCTCATTTGATAACCACGTGGCCAAAGAGGTTAGAAAAACATTTTATATAGCCCACTTAATCATGAAGGGATTCACATCTAGATCAGGGGAGGTTCACCATGCCTCTTTACTCATCCCTCATCAGGCCCATAATTGAGTACAATGCCCCTTTTGGGATGTACCTTACCAGACACCTGCAGCAACTGGAAAGACCCCAAAAGTACCTCACCAAGAGGATCAAAGGGCTCAAACAGATGCCATATGCTGCCTGGTTAAAGAAAAGTACAGTTTTGTACCTACCATAAATGTAGATGTCCGATAGGTATGCATCTGCAGTCATAACATATGGGTTGTCCTGCCTCAGGCAGCCCTTCGGTCGGCCGGATTCCAAAGTCTGGGTCTGGCCTCGGCTGATGTCGCACTTCACCTGATGTCATAGCTCCTGGGGTATAAAGGCATCAGCCGACGCCATTTTCCTCAGTGTTTCTTGCCCCAGAAGCCAGGTGCCCTCTAGGAAGGCTAAATTTGGATAAAAGTAGAAAATTCCAAACAGTAGATAGCAAAAAATATATATATACATATATACATACAAACAAATACACCATAATAGATTCCCCCAGCTAGCTAAGAGAGGGGTAAGTACCCTAAGAATACCACAGAGGGGAAGGAGGGTGGGTAATCCTGACTGCAGATGCATACCTATCGGACATCTACATTTATGGTAGGTACAAAACTGTACCATGTCCTTCAAGGATGCATCTGCAGTCATAACATATGGGTAGAATACCATAGCCAAACTGGGGGAAGAGGCACTAAGATAATGATGGTGTAGTTAAGATCCCTTGTAAAACTGCAGTCGCAAAACCTGCTCGGGATCTGGAGTATAAAGGGAGATTGTAATGCTTGGCAAATGTATGCACGGAGCTCCAAGTAGCAGCTTCTAAAATGTCTTTGGTAGCCACTCCTCGTAGGAAAGCTGTAGTGGTGGCTGTGGCTCTTGTGGAGTGAGGCCTGATATTTTCAGGAGTTGTCTTTCCATGAAAAGAGTAGCAGAATCGAATGCAATTTCCTATCCATTTTGAAATTGTCTGTTTGGAAATTGCTTTTCCTTGCACTCCTGTTGCATATGCTACCAGAAGCTGGCCAGTTTTTCTGCTGGTTTTAGTTCTATCCAGATAGTAGCGCAGTTGTCTGTGTACATCCAAGGTGTGCAGTAGTTTTTCCCCCCTGTTCTGTGGGTTAGGGAAGAACGTAGGTAAATGAATAGCTTGGTTCAAGGATACCCTGGATACCACCTTTGGCATGAAAGTAGGATTGGTTCTCAGAGACACTCTATCCTGGTGAAAGATAAGGAAAGGCTGCACTGCCATTAATGCCTGTAACTCGGATACCCTTCTTGCTGAAGTGATTGCTAGAAGGAAAGCAGTTTTCCAAGATAAGAACTGTAAGTCTGCTGATGCTGCTGGTTCAAAAGGGGGAAGTGTTAATTTTTCCAGCACGAAATTGAGATCCCATGCAGGCAGAGGTGGTTTCCTTGGAGGTTTTACATTTTTGATCCCTCTTAAAAATTGTCTGAGGAGAGGGTGAGAGAAGATAGGCGGATCCATGTTGTACTCTGCTGAAATTGCTGAAGCATGAATCTTAATGGAAGAATAGGACAGGCCATTGTGGAACAGTTCTGCTAAGTATTCTAGGATGTGTGCTAGGTTTGCCAGTGTGACATTTGTTCCCTTTGATGCACTCCAAATGAGGAATCTCTTCCATTTGGCTGAGTATGTCTTTCTTGTGGAGGGTCTGCAAGCCTCCAGGATAATGTCCTTGACCCTCTGAGATAAAACAGATTGGTTTTGTTTTATGCAATTTTCCAGGCAGTTAGCTGCAGCGTTTTCAAGTTTGGATGCAGGGTCTTGTAGTTGTTCTGCGTTAGAAGTAAAGGCCATAGAGGTAGAGGCCATGAGTTCGTCCGAGACATGCTTCTCAGTAGCGGGTACCAATGCTGCCTTGGCCAGTCTGGAGCTATCAGAATAACCTTTGGCTGTTCCTCCCTGATCTTCAGTAGAACTTTGTACATCAATGGGAGAGGTGGAAAGGCATAAACTGTCAGGGCCTTCCAGCTGAAAGAAAGGGAGTCCACCCTCCAGGCTTGTGGGTGGTATTCTCTTGTGCAGAATTTCTTCAGTTGGTGGTTGAGTGGGGAGGCGAACAGGTCTATCGCTGGCATTCCCCAGTTCTTTGTTATGTTTTTGAAGATGTCTGGATGCAGCATCCATTCGTGAGCATCCGTGGTAGTTCTGCTTAAGCTGTCTGCTAGTGAATTCTCTTTTCCTGGTACGAATCTGGCCTGCAGTTGAATGTTGAGATTCAGGCCTAGGTTCCACAGGTCCATTGCCATCCGGCATGGAGGGTAGGAATGTGTGCCTCCCTGTTTGTTGATGTACCACATGACTGTGGTATTGTCTGTCCTTATCAGCAGGTGTCCTTGCTGGAGGAATGATTTGAATGCCTCGATTGCATGCTTCACTGCCAGCATCTCCTTTAGATTTGTGTGTAGATTCAGCTGGTCTTGAGACCATAGGCCTTGGATACACTTGTCTTTCATGTGCGCCCCCCAGCCTAGGTCTGAGGCGTCCGTGGTGATGGTCTGCCTTGGTTGTGGTTTGTGGAAAGGCAACCTTCTGTTGATCTGGCAGGCCTGGGCCCACCACAGGAATTCTTTTTTCAGACATGGAATGATTGGTATCATGGTTTCTAGACTGTGTCTGTGTTGAGACCATACATTCCTTAGGTACCATTGTAATTTTCTCATATGCAGCCTGGCATGTGGGATCAAGATTATGCAAGATGCCATGTAACCCAGGGCCTGCAGGACTTTCCTTGCGGTAAGCTGAGTTTGTCTTGTCAATGCCATGAAGTAGACAGGTAGTTGCTTTTGTTTTTCTTCTGTGAGAAAAGCCATCTGAGTTATTGTGTCCAGTTCTGCACCCAAAAATGTTATCCTCTGGGATGGCACTAGTCTTGACTTTTGTATGTTGACTGTGTATCCCAAGGCTTGTAACAGTTGTATGACATAGGCCAAATCCTTTATTATTTTTGTCTTGTTGTCCGCTTGTATTAGGCAGTCGTCCAGGTATGGGTAGATCTGAATTCCCTGAAGCCTGCAATGTGCAATTACTGATGCCAGGCATTTCGTGAATACTCTGGGCGCAGTAGATAAGCCAAAGGGCAATGCTGAGAATTGATAATGCTCTGATCCTGCAAGAAATCTGAGGTGTCTTCTGCAATCTGGTCGATAGGGACGTGCAGGTATGCCTCCTTGAGATCTAGAGTCACCAGCCAAGACTCCTTGCCCAACATGGGAAGAAGTTGCTGTAGGGTCAGCATCTTGAATTTTGGTACAATGAGATATGTGTTCAGTGCGGACAAGTCGAGAATAGGCCTCCATTGAGTTTCTTTTCTTGGTACAAGGAATAGTCTGGAGTAAAATCCTTGGCCTTGTTCCATAGATGGTACCCTTTCTATTGCTCTCATCCTTAGTAGGTTGATGATTTGTTTTAGAGCCTCTGACTTGTGGCTTGGTGGAAGGTTTGGCATTCCTCTCTTTTTTGGTAAAGTGTGGAAGTGAAACCTGTAGCCTTTGTCTATTGTTTGCAATGTCCATTTGTCTCCTGTAATGCAATGCCAGTTTTTTGAAAATAAAGCTAACTTTCCGCCCAAGGGTGCTTCCAGTTGTTCCCTGGTAGGCGGAATCAGAGCCAAGTCATTGTGTCTGTCCCGTGGAAGTGGTTGTAGTCGCAGCTGTGGCGGTACTCCTCTGGTTGGCAGGTTGCCACTGACGACCCCTGTAGGCACCCCTTGATTGACCTCTGCCTCTTGGGCGTCTATTTCTGCCTCTCTGTGCTCTGGAGGTGTCTGGAAAGGACCAATTCTTTGAAGGCCAATTTCTGCTGAACCTCGGAGGTTGGACCTGCAGAAAATCCTTGACCGTTTGCACAGATTTTGCTTTTTCTTCCACTTTCTTTAGAACCTCCTGTGCAGGGGAGCCAAATAAACTTTGTTTCTCCATAGGGGCATCTAGGAGTTTAGACTTAACATGGTCTGGCAAGGATTGCTCTTTTAGCCAGGCATGCCTTCGAATCACTGCTCCAGTCATAGCTGATCTAAATGAAGCCTCCAGTGCATCATAGCCACATTTTAAGAAATGATTACTGACCTGCTGAGAGTTGTGTACCAAATCCTGAAGGGACTTACGGTCTAAAGGTTCAGGAGAGGAAAGCTTTTTATTCAGCTGATCTAACAAAAATTCCTGGTACTGTATCATGTGAAATTGACAGTTTAAAGCCCTGGCAGAAAGAGTAGCAGATGTATAAACCTTTTTACCCCATCTCTCTAATGCTCTTGATTCTCTTTCAGAGGGTAGGGGGTTTTTGGCAGAGGCAGCTGCAACACCCTTAGGGCCCTGAGAAATGGTTTCTGGGTCTGCAGCATGGGCCTTATACAAGTGGAAGTGAGAATCCGGGACCCTGTAATATCTGTCAGGTTTGGCAGGGGCAGAACTGGCATCATTGTATGCATCATCAACAACTGAAAGTACAGGTGGTATGGCTAAGGCCTATGCTGTGGCAAGTGTAAAAAGGTCCTTAGCCTTTTCCTAGAATCAGAAAAATCCTGACCCTGCCATTGGAAGTGTTCCCTCATTGAGTGTAGAGTTTCCCCAAATGAAAATTCTTCTGGGGGGGAGGCAGAAGGAATCGAGTCTTCTGCATCCGAATCCTCATAAGGTGAGTATGGTCCTTCCTGATGGTCTGATAAATCTGATCCATCCGAGGAATAGTCAGAGGAGAGAGGTTCAGGGAGTTCAGTCCTAGGCCTTTTTTCAGGAGGTGGTTGTGAGGCCCTGTCTGGGTGAGGTTGGGATCCCCTAATCATAGATATAAGGTCCTCAGCAAGGCTGAGAATCTGAGAACTTGAGGAAGGTCTGTGAAAGGAAGCTTTTGCTGGTAAGGCCTTGGAAAGTTTAGCTGCTTTAGCCCTGGAGAAGGCCTTAATAGACATAGAAGCAGGGGGTCTAGCTGCCCCACGTGCAGGAGTAGAGATGTCCAATGGAATGGTGTCGGACAATTCCTGTGCGCCTGCTTCTTCGGTAGGAATTTCTGTAGCTGACACAGCCGGGGCCTCTGTGGCCTCGGTTGTCGGAGGCATGCTTTCGGCAGAAGGAAGAACCGAGGACTCTGTTTCAGCCGAAACCGAGACACTCGCGGTAGGCCTAACCGTGGTTTCAGCCGAAACCGCGGGCCGCGAGTGTCTGTCCTTTTCCATGCGTTTTTTGGCTAAATGTGTAGTCGGAGTCTCCAACGGCATTTTATATGCAAAAGCGGGACCAAAAAACTCTTCTGCAAACTCCGACCGACGTCTAAGTGTCCGTCGGTTGAAGGAAGCACAAGCTAAACAAGCTGATACGTCGTGGTCTGGGCCTAAGCAAGGAAGGCAGTAAGAGTGGAAATCCTTATGAGGTATTTGTTTCCCACAAGTTAAACAATTATTTACTTTGTCTGACATCGGCTGAGGCAAGAGAGAGTCCCCAACGGGGTACTTAGCTTTTTTAGAAGTCTTCTGTAGCTGAAGTCTCTGGATCTGACCGACCGGCACTTGCGAACAGCTTCTGCTTCGGGCACCGCGCGGCAAGAAAGACTGGGGAAAATGGCGTCGGCTGATGCCTTTATACCCCAGGAGCTATGACGTCGGGTGAAGTGCGACATCAGCCGAGGCCAGACACAGACTTTGGAATCCGGCCGACCAAAGGGCTGCCTGAGGCAGGACAACCCATATGTTATGACTGCAGATGCATCCTTGAAGGACATCTCCAGCTCTACTCAGTGGCATACCGCCTGCTCAGAGGCGATCTGTGCCTGACGTATAAAGCCATGTCCAACCCAGAATTAATGGACATGCTGCACCTCAGAAAATCCAAATCCCATCGAGCTACGCGCTCGAGAGACTTGAACCTCAGCACTGAAATAAATAGGACATGCTGGAGGGACAGATTCATAACCCAGAGGCTCCCTTCACTCTGGAATAAAATCACAGTCCAGGTTAGGCAGAGTCCCTCATTGACTCTCTTCAAGAGGAATCTTGATTTGTGGATGGGAGATCGTAGGTTTACCCCGGGTATCACTTCTGTGTCACTGTTAGACAGAGGCACAGTATACTAACCTCGAAAAAGGGCATAGCAAAATTAATTTAAAATGAGTGGCGAAAGCCAAACACACTCTGGCTAGGCTTATAAATGCCCTAGGGCAGATAGCCTAGTATGAACCTATGAACCTATGAACAAGGAGAATCATAACAGTTTGGAATTGGTAAAAGGGCACAAAGAGGCTGCACAATCTTCACCGTACAGTTTTAGCATCATGTAGAATGAAATGTTACAGAAACAGGACTGTTGAAAAAAATAGAAGTGTGAAAATTAGAAGAATCATTAAAAACCTTTGTTATGCTGATGATGCCACATTACTAGCTAAAAGTAAAGATGAATGGAATTATCTGATTATCAAAGTTAAACACTCTCAAAACAGGTTTAACATGAAGACAAAAATCCTGATAAATGACAATAAATTTATTCTTGGATAAGAAAAAAATAGTAGATGGCTTCATAGTGTTTGGTTCAATAATCCATAACGGTATGATAAGGAAAGAAATCCAAAGATGAACTGTTTTTGGCACAAAAGCTGTCATGGATCTAGGAAGAGAAGTTCTTCATCTGCAGAGATGCATCTTACAAAATACAACTTGTCTAAAGTATGGCAGCATTTTCAATGTCAATGCACATGTAATGGATGGTGAAGAAACATGCCCCCAAAAATGATGGCTTTAAAGTAAGATGTTGGTGAAGAATAGCACATATACCATCTATTACCTGAAAAACAAATTAACCAGTACTGGATGAGATAAAATTTAATGGAAGCTCAAGTAACAAAATATAGACTTTCCGACTTTGGACAAAATATAGAGAGAAAGATCATTACAAGAAAAAAAAATCAAAATTGGCAAGGTAAAAGTAAATATGAAGACCTGCAATGCAACTGATAAAATTATAGTGACAGGATACCCTTCTGTTAGTGAGTAACCATTTGACTAAAGACTGAATATAGTTTGTCTGGATGGGTATCTTGAACTGAGGACTTCTCGGCACATAACACTACTTAAATACATATCAAGCAAAGCATACACACATCAAAAAGCTTCTCAAAATCCAATGCCATTTATGAAATTCATAACAGTTATACCTGACCTTAAGATTACAAAAAATGAGATGTTTCAACAGTCTGAAAAAGTAAGTGCTCAGCAGCCAGGACACATATCCATTAAGTCATACAATCTATTTTTAACTCACGGTTTACTATGCATACACCTCTGGCTGAAGTCAAATTGTTGTGCAATGTAAAAGAACATACACATCTAGCAACCGGAAGAGAACAAAATGTAAACTTGTACCTTTTTCTTTACATATTTTCAAGGGCTATAGCTATTTTTAACACATGCAGTTACAGATTCACTATGATCCTGACTGCAGCTGCTTCCTAAAGGCATGTGCACTTTTTTTTTGTCACAAGCACACACAAGAGCTGCATGCATCATAGGGAAACCAACAAAACTACTCTTGTGATACAGGTCTCATTATAGGTAATGCAAGGAGGGTACTATAGGCAGAAATTAGTGAAATGGAAGAGTCAAAGTAAGAATATTTCTTCAATGACATCATTAAAGACAGAATGAAATCACTTTAGTGATTGCTGTTGCTTTACTCAATAGTTCCTGCTCAAATATTGTAAAGAAAAATAAAATATAGCCTTTTGCACACAGGCAGCAACTCCAATGTTTCAAATGAGTTTACTGCCACAGTCTGATAAGTTGCATTACACTCCACTTCCTATATATGCTGCTGAACTTGTGTACAGTACGCAAAGTACAATGGCTTATAATACTACTTTACTGAGCTATCATTTCAGCAGATGTAAATATCCTGTCCACTTCACCATATTTTTTTGCATTTGTCATATGATGTAGACAACATGCCATAGACTGCACCAACCAAATAGAATGTTCAAAATTTAGCACAGTCCAGAAATGAAGCACAAAGGTAGAATAACAATATTTTAAAGCATCATTATTAATGTCACATTTTAAACAATGTCTTTGGTGCACATTAAAAAAATACATTTTCATCTTTATTCTCATGCAAGTATATATTTAACAATGATCAATGATTCCAAAATTACATACATAGCTCAGTTCCTGCCTCTCCAAAACCTCACTACTACTCCTTAAAATTAATGTGCATACATCGACCCCCACAAATTCCATTTGTTTCTCAGGTATTTGCACCTTTACTTTCCAAAAGAATATTCCACTCTCAGTTCTCCTTTGCAGATATTTAGTAGTTCAGCTACAGCTGGTTTGGATTTTGATTTCCATTTTCTAGTATTTGTGTCTAGCAGCCAGCAGCACTACACTTACTAAGGTCTTAACTATGTACAGAAAAACAAGAGGTGGATTCCGCACAAAGAAAACACAATATAACCAAACACCATGCGAACTGGGCCACCAGGAAAGCCAAAAATGAAAGGCAGCCAATAGTAGTTATAAAAAATGTGTAGAGCTTTAATTTAACTGATGAAACCAAAAATAAATTAATAAAACCTGCATAATACCTAGTAGTTTTGCACTTTCATCTAGTAAGCTGCAACAAGGACTTCTTCAGAACAGGAAGTAAATGGCTCAAACTTTTTAAAAAAAAAAACTCACTTCCTCAGTTCTAATTAAAACTTAAAGGGACAGATCTCTCTTCAGCAGCAGTACAAAGTAGCAAAAAGTACAGTTTTGTACCTACCATAAAAGTAGATGCTCGAGTGCAGACACTACTGCAGTCATTACACTTGGGTTATCCTGCCGTCAGGCGGTCCCCGCAGTCGGCTAGAGTTCCAAAGTCTTGGTCCGGCGTCGGTTGCTGTCGCCTCCTCCCTGATGTTAGTGTGACAGGGGTATATAAGATGCAGCCAACGCCATTTTCTTCAGTTTTTCTTGCCCCAGATGTCAGGTGCCTCTAAATATGTAGGAAATTCCGATTGCTAATAAAACATACATAAGAAAAGCAAAAAAATAACTTACAGCTACCAGCAAATACTCCCCATAGGTAGTAAGGGTAGAAGACATAGGTACGTACCAGCCAGTAAGAGGGGAAGGAGGGAGGGTAACCTGGACTGCAGCAGTGTCTACACTCGAACATCTACATTTATGGTAGGTACAAAACTGTACTATGTTCATCGTGTTACACTGCTGCAGTCATTACACTTGGGTAGAATCCCAAATCTGAGGAAGGGTGGCTGGTCCTATAAGGCATTTGAGGTGGCTATAAGGCCCTCCAGCACTGCAGTGGCGAAGCCAGCTCTGGATTTGGAGTATAGAGGCAGATGGTAATGCTTGGTGAAGGTGTGTACAGAACTCCAAGTTGTTGCTTCCAAAATATCCTTGGTAGGTACTCCCCTGAGGTAGGCAGTTGAAGTGGCTGTTGCCCTGGTGGAGTGAGATATAATGCTGCTAGGTACAGGTTTTCCATGGTATGTGTAGCAGAAAAGTATACAATGTCCTATCCATTTTGAAACGGCTTTTCCCTGTGCTCCTGCAGCATATGCTGCCAATAATTGCTCAGATTTTCTGAAAGCTTTGGTTTTGTCCAAGTAGAAGCGTAACTGCCTGTGAATGTCCAAAGAGTGCAGTAGTCTCTCTCCTTTATTCTGCGGTTTAGGATAAAAAGTTGGCAGGTGAATACTTTGGTTTAGAGCCACACTGGTTACCACCTTTGGCATAAAAGTAGGGTTAGTTCGTACAGACACCCTGTCCTGGTGGAAAATGAGGAAAGGTTCCACTGCCATTAGTGCCTGTAATTCTGAAACTCTTCGTGCTGATGTTATTGCCAGGAGCAGAGAAGTTTTCCAATAGATATATTTTAATTCTGCTGTGTTGGCTGGCTCAAAAGGAGGTAAAGTTAGCTTCTCCAAGTTGAGGTCCCAAGTTGGAGTAGGTGCTCTACGGGCAGTCTTATGTTTTTAGCCCCTCTGAGGTACTGTTTTAACAGAGGATTAGAGAAAATTGGTGGATCCGTGTTGTAATGAGCAGAGATGGCAGAGGCATGGATCTTGATGGATGAGAAGGAGAGTCCTTTGTCCAGCATCTCAGTTAAGTATTGTAGTATCTGAGGAATGTTTGGGACAAGAGGGTCAAGGCTGTGAGCTTGGTTCCAGGCACAGAATCTCTTCCATTTATCCAAATAGGCTTTCCTAGTACTAGGCCTTCTGGCCTCCAGAATGACATCCATGACTAAGGAATCTTCCATGCAGCTAGGTTTAAGGTCTTTAGCTGGCTGTGTAGTATTTGTCTGTTGTGCTGAGTGAGCAGATGTGGGATTTGAGACAAAATCCAGGGTGGTTCTTGTGCTAAGCTCCTTAAGATTGGGTACCAGTGCTGGCGTGGCCAGTCTGGTGCAATCAGGATCATCTTTGGCTCTTCCTGCCTGGCTTTTATGAGTACCTTTGGCAGGAGAGGTAGTGGTGGGAAAGCGTATACTTGTAGATTCTTCCAGCTGAATGAGAGGGCATCCACTTTCCATGCTTGTGGATGGTAACTCCTTGTGCAGAATTTTTGTAGCTGGCAGTTTATTGGGGACACAAACAGTTCTATGTCCGGGGTCCACCACTTCTGTGTTATCATTCTGAATATTTGTGGATTCAACTCCCATTCGTGGGGATCCATGATGTTTCTGCTTAAGTTGTCTGCCAGTGTGTTTTTCTCTCCTGGCAGGAATTGCACTTGCAGATGAACTTGAAGGTTTATAGCGGTGTTCCATAAGGTCATAGCTTGTCTGCATAGGAAGTAGGAGTGAGTGCCCCCTTGCTTGTTTATGTACCACATAACTGTGGTGTTGTCTGTCTTTAGTAGTAGTTGTCCTGGATGCAGCATGTCCTTGAAAGCTATAATCGCATTCTGTACAGCTAGCATCTCTTTTTGATTGGTGTGAAGATGCCTTTGTTCTGCAGTCCACAAGCCCTGAATACATTTTCCTGCCATGTGTGCTCCCCAGGCGTAATCCGATGAATCTCTTGTCAGTGTTTGCCTGGCTGTGGGTTGTGTAAAAGGCTGTCCCTTGTTGAGGTGACAAGCTCGAGCCCACCATTGAAACTCCTGTTGAAGGCAAGGGATTAGTGGCATAACTGTTTCCAAACTTTGACAGTGTTGGGACCATACATTCTTTAGGTACCATTGTAGTTTCCTCATATGCAGTCTGGCATATGGAATTAGTAGTATGCAGGATGCCATGTAACCCAAGGCCTGCAGAATTTTTCTTGCAGGGAGCTGGGTCTTTGTTGCAATCAATTGAAAGTATTGAGTCAGTTGTCCTTGTTTGTCTGGCGTGAGATAAGCCATCTGGGCCGTTGTGTTCAAGATGGCACCCAGGAATATAATCTCTTGTGAGGCCACTAGTTTTGATTTCTTTTCATTTACTGTGTACCCCAGGCAACTTAATAACTTTTTTACAAACGCCAGGTGCTTTAGAAGAATGTCCTTGCTCTCTGCCTGAATCAGGCAGTCGTCCAGGTACGGATAAATTTGAATTCCTTTCGGTCTGCAAAATGCAATTACTGGTGCCAGGCACTTTGTGAAGACCCTGGACGCAGTAGATAAGCCAAAGGGCAGTGCAGAGAATTGGTAGCGCATTGAACCAGCTATGAATCTGAGGTATCTTCTGCAGTTTTGTCTGATAGGGACATGCAGGTATGCCTCTTTGAGGTCCAAAGTCACGAGCCAAGCTTTCTTGCCCAGCATGGGAAGAAGCTGCTGTAATGTCATCATTTTGAATTTCGGAACATCCAGGTAAGTGTTTAGAGATGAAAGATCCAGAATGGGCCTCCAGGCTTTGTCCTTTCTGGGTACCAGAAAGAGTCTCGAGTAAAAATCCTTGTCCTTGCTCCTGTGATGGTACCTTTGGAATAGCTCTCATATCCATGAGTGCTGTAATTTGTTTTTGAGCCTCTGCCCATTGATTTGGTGGCAGATTTGGCATTCTTTTTAACATTGGCAGAGTGTGAAAGTGGAACCTGTAACCTTGAAATACAATGTCGAGAACCCATTTGTCTTTGGTGATCATTTGCCAATTGTGGTAGAAGAGTGCCAGTTTTCCTCCCAAGGGGGCTGCCAAGAAGGATTTGTTTGGCAGCTGTAGTGGGAAGTCATTGGAGCTGCTTTTTTTTATGGTTGTGGCCAGTCTTCCCCTTCTTTCTGGCCTGATACAACCCATTGTCGAGGCCTGTAAGGACCTTGTGTTTGACCTCTAACTCTTGGACGTCTGTATCTTCCCCTTTAAGGTCCGTCTGTAATTGGAAAGGACCAATTCTTAGTTGGCCAGTTTCTGCTAAATCTAGGAGGCTGAACCTGTAAGAAATCCTTCACCGTTTGCATAGATTTTGCCTTATCCTCCATTTTCTTTAATACCTCTTCTGCCTTAACTCCAAATAACACATCCTGCTGCAAAGGTGCATCCAATAATTTTGCTTTATCATGATCTGGTAACGTATGTTCTTTTAACCAAGCATGTCTTCTAATGACAGAGCATGTAACTGCTGCTCTGCAGGAGGCCTCTAGAGAATCAAAACCACATTGCAAAGTATGCTTTCCCACTTGTTCAGCTGCATGCAATAAATCCTGCATTTCTTTAAAATTAGGAGGATCTGATTCTGGGAGCATTTTTTGTTTTAACTGAGACAGTAAAAATTGCTGATATTTTAGCATGTGAAACTGGCAATTTAAGGCTCTCATTGCTAAAGTTGCAGACGTATATACTTTCTTTCCCCATCTGTCTAATGCTCTGGAATCTCTGTCAGAGGGAATTGGATTCTTGGCTGATGAGGCCTTAACTCCTTTAGGTCCCTGAGAAACAGTTTCAGGGTCAGCGACAAGGCTTTTATACAGAAATTTATGCGAGTCAGGGACTCTGTAGTATCTGTCAGGTTTAACAGGGGCTGGAGGTAAGGAATCATGATTTAAGCTGGATTCAGTATAAACATCATCCACAATATCTAACACTGGCGGAATAGCAAGGGGTCTGTGTTGACGTAATAAAAGGAAGTCTCGGAGCCTTTTCTTGGATTCTGAGTAATCCTGGCCTTCCTAGTGGAAATGCTCCCTCATGGTATGTAGGGTTTCCCCAAAGGAGTAGTCCTCAGGCTGTGAGGCTGATGGAATTGATTCCTCAGCATCAGAATCCTCATAAGGGGGTAAAGAGTATCCTAGGTCTGAGGATGAATCAGAACAGATAGACACCTGGTCGGATGAGTCACAGTCTGCATCCTGTCTAGGCCTTTTATCAGGAGGGGGAAGGGACCCCCTGATCAGAGTAATTTGGTCTTCCGCCATTTTGAGCATTTGATTCTTAGGCATGGAGGCCTGTCCTGGAGAATGCTGTATTTGTTTCTTTGACTTTAAAGGAGGCTTAGACTTAGCTGCGGGTTTAATGCTTAACTGAGTAGGTCTGAAGACACCCTCTCTGCAGCTGTGGGTTGCTCAGCTACTCCGGATCCCTCTGAAAGGTTAGTCTCGGTAGGCTGAAGAACTTGCGTGTCCGAAGGACCAGCCATCTCCACGTGGAAGTCAGAGGCGGCTTGTGGTTCTACAGAAGCGGTCGTCAGGGGCTGCGAAGGCCCCTCGCTGAAAAGCGGAGAACCGGTGACTAGCCTAAAAGAGGCTTCGTCGTCAGTTTTGGGCCTCGGATGCCTATCCTTGTCCTTTGCGCTTTTTGTGTATTCTGGTCGTCGGAAGTTCCAATGGCATGTTATAATTGAATTTTCTACCAAAATAATGTTGGGTAAATTCAAACAGACGTTTAATAGTGCGCTTGTTAAACCTAGCACAAAACCGACAACCAGTAACGTGGTCAGGGCCTAGACATGGGATACAACAGGAATGGAAATCCTTATGAGGTATTTGCTTCCCACAAGAAATACAGTTAACTTTTATTGACATCGGTCTGAGGCAAGAAAAAGTTTCCCCAACGGGGTACTTAGCTTTATAGAAGACTTCGGTTCTGGATTTGGAATGAAAATCTCAGGAGACGGCCGACTGGCATTTGCAAACTGCTTTTGCTTCGGGCACTGCGCGGCAAGAAAGACTGAAGAAAATGGCATCGGCTGCATCTTATATACCCCTGTCGCAGTGACGTCAGGGAGGAGGCGACAGCAACCGACGCCGGACCAAGACTTTGGAACTCTGGCCAACTGCAGGACCGCCTGACGGCAGGATAACCCAAGTGTAATGACTGCAGCAGTGTAACACGATGAACATCAGTAGAATACACAAAGAAGTGCAGAAACACTGCTGGATGACCTTCACTTCACTTTAATCCAAAGTACACAGCATCACTACGTGCTTTCGTCTCCCAATAACAATCACAGTAAGAGACTTCTTCAGACTGAAATATTTATCACATCAAACATTTTAAATGCACCTTTCAAGGCACATGTCACGATTCCTACTAAATATATACACTTAAAATGACCTAACATTTCTAATACCTACGCTACCTCCTAATGTTTTAACCCCTTTCTTTTTAAATACATAGTAAATTCTTCCCTATCATTTAGTCCAAATGGAAAATATGCATTTAATGGGGGTTAAAATACCTACACTACTTCCTGATGTTGTAAGTGTCAGGTCATTTTAAGTGTATATGTCTTTTTAAGTGCATATATTTAGTAGGAATCATGTGACATATGTACCTTGAAAGGTGTATTTAAAGTATTTGATGTGATAAATATTTCAATCTAAAGAAGTCTCTTGCTGTGACTGTTATTGGGAGACGAAAGCGCTTACTGATACTGTGCACTTTGGATTAAAGTGAAGTGAAGGTCATCCAGCCATGTTTCTGCATTTCTTTGTGTATCCTACTGTTTTTGCTACTTTGTGCTACTGCTGAAGAGAGTTTTTGGTGGTTAGTGGCGTTTTGGATGGAGGCCCGTAACTTTCCAGGTACCAGCTTTACTATGCTACCTAAAGGGTGTATGTTAAATGATACACCTACTGGTTATTTTTTATCATCAACAATGAAGGAAGTGTGAATTCATTGAATAAGGGGAGATATACTAACATGGTAACCAGTGAAGACGTTTTACAAGGGTGCTTGGCCCAACCTGTTAATCCTTTTACCTGTGGTGATGAGCAGCAGCCTGCTTATACAAGTGAAAGTAAACCATGGAGAACTGTTTACTGAATTGGAAAAAGTTATGTCCAAAGTAAAACATCTACAATGGGACAATTTGATTTTTGAGAACTGCTTATACGTTAACAGAATTCCAAAGGGACTAAGAATAAATAAACTGCCAGCTGGTAATGAATTGCCAAAGAAATTGGTTGATGAATGGCTTGAAATCAACCAAAAAGCAGGGCTGCAATATACTGAAATTCTACTGTCTCATAATAGATTTGAAAATAACTGAATTATCTGACTGTATTCGTGACAAGTTTGTTATGTTGAAGGAAAACATGTCAGCAGATAACTTCAGTTCTAAAATGTTTAGTATTCAAGAGAATTTAATTAAACTGAATGAAAGCTTGAGTAACAGAAAACTAAAAAAGTTTGAGTGTGACCGCCGAGACTATGAAGGAGGTGTGGCTTCGGCATATGGGCTGAAACTAAGTGCCAGGGAGGTGTGCAGATGATGTCAGTGTAGCGACCACAGAGGCGAATGCCGTGAGGCGCTCGGAGCATCTAAATGGAAAGAATACAACAAATGGAATGGAAAACAATCTTTAAAAAACCTATTAAACAACTTTCAGCAAGTAAAGGAAGTGGAGAGGTGGCTACGAGTACTCAGCCATTGACTAGTGTAAGCAGCACAAGAATCGCCGAAACAATAGAAACAGAACCCCAGGCCACAATGAGACCCAAAAAAGGTAATCAGCAGGTGGCAGAGGTTTACCAGAGGGTAAACTGTGATGAAAGAACTTGGGCCCAGGTAACAGCTCGCCCTATACCAATAACTTTTCTTATAATAACAAAGAACCGTTAAAACACGGGTATTTCAAGGGTCAACAGTAAAAAATGAACTGGAAGAAAACGCAACAAATGAGGAGGACATAGGTACTGTGAACTTTAAACTCATTAATCTAAGCAAACGTGCTAACTAAGGAAGAATGCATAGTGTTGAGTAAAGGATGGAACTTTGCACCATCTCAGAGGGCGAACAAATTAAACACTATAAATGATTTAAGAGACTATGTATGTTTATTGAATTTGTCTGTTATTTGACAAAAAGGAAGCAAGTAAATGTGAATTTTATAGACCTGTTTCAATCCTCCATTAGTAAAAGAGTTAGAAATGTTTCTTAATATTTGTGAAATTCAAATTATTGACATCTTAGATAAAGCTGTTTATAAGTACTATAACATGTCTCAAATAGAAAAAGCTTGCTTTGATGAATTTTTAAAAAATGACAATATTTTGTGTATGAAAGCAAAGGGAGAACATTGGTTGTGCTTGATAGGGATGTATGTGAATGTAAAATAAATGAGCTCTTACAGGATGAAATATTTTATAAAAAGATTACTATGAAAGAAGTTAAAAAAGGTTATGCTATGACACATTCCTGTATAGAAGAATGGTTTTTGGCTGGAAGAATAGATGAAAATAAGAAACTTTTTGACCAACACCAACCCAAAAATTTGTAAAATATATGGAATCCCTAAAGTACACAAGAATTTAAATGACCCCCATTACAACCCACTGTAGCTAGTGCTAACAGTAGAACAGAAAGGTTATCAGTCTTTGTTGATAAACATTTACAAAAGCCACGGTCTTTTAGCACAACATACAAAGACAGTTTTCATTTCAAAAAGAAAATAGAGGAAGTTATGGTAGATGAATCACATATTTTAGTGACATTATATGTAAAGTCGCTTTATACTATGATACCTAACATGAAAGGAATGGAGATGGTTAGGTTGGAACTATTAGGAACTAGACAATTCACAAACAATATGATTGGGTTATTAATGGAAATGATTGAACTAGTTTTAAGCTGCAATTGAATGGTGTGGCGATGGCAGCTTCTTTAGCCCCTAGCTATGCCAATGTTTTTATGCATGGGTGGGAAGCATCTCATATAATGGAAAGTAAATACAATGACAAAAATCATAAAAATGTTACATTTGTATTGATGATGTGTTTCTTGTATGGAAAGGAGCTTTTAATGAGCTGGAAAATTTTACTGATTATATCAATAATGTATGTACATATTTGAAGTTTACTTATGAATATAATTATAATACAATAAATAATTTGGATTTAATAATTTTTAAAGAAAATAGGAAATTGGTAGCTAAAATATACAAAAAAGAGGTTCATAACAGTTATTTACATTTTACCAGTATGCACCCTAGGCAAACTAAATTAAATATAGTGAAAAGTCAATTGAATAGAATAAATAGTTTGACCAAAAATGATGATGAATTTTCTGAAGAAGCTAAGTCTTTTTGTAATACACTAGTTAAAAGAGGTTACTCTAGTGGAGAAGTTGATAAATTATTTCAGGAACAAATTAATATAAGGATGGGTATAACAACAAATGGAGTAAATAAAAAAGATCAGTACGAATATAAAAGGGTGATGGCTATACAAAATAGTATAGACTCTCAAGCCATAAAAAATGTTGTTATAAATAACTGGGGGTTGTTTAAGGCTAATAGTGAATTGACTAGCAAAATAGGAGTTAACCCTATTTTTGTTCAAAAGAAAGCTAAATGTTTTAAAATTTACTTCCAGGGCAAACTAAATAAAAATAATCTAAGTGAATATAGAAGTGGCATGATAAAATGTTACAAGTGTAACGTGTAATTTGTTATATACTGAAGGTAATGAAATAACATTAGGTAAAAACTAAATTAAAATACCAGGTTTATTTAATTGTAAATCAAAAAATTTGATTTATCTTATCATTTCCACTGAGTGTAAAAGTTTCTATGTAAGGAGAACGACAAGGGAACGTAATAGAAGGATGTGCAAACATAAATATGCTATTAATATAGGAGATACAAAAAATGCCATGTGTAAGCACTATAAAAGTGGCTCTTAAGGAAGATTACAAATTTCTAGTATTAGAAGCCCTGGTAAGCACCACTAATAATGTGAACATAGAAAAACTTGGCTGGCTAGAATATTGCTCGCAGGTTAGATTAAATGCATGTTGTCCACCTGGACTAAATAATAGGGAAGAATTTACTATGTATTTAAAAAGAAAGGGGTTAAAACATTAGGAAGTAGCGTAGGTATTACAAGTGTTAGGTCATTTTAAGTGTACGTGTCTTTTTAAGTGTATATATTTAGTAGGAATCATGTGACATATCATGTGCCTTGAAAGGTGTATTTAAAGTGTTTGATGTGATAAGTATTTCAGTCTGAAGAAGTCTCTTACTGTGTTTGTTATTGGGAGACAAAAGCGCTTACTGATGCTGTGTACTTTGGATTAAAGTGAAGTGATGGTCATCCAGCCATGTGTCTGCATTTTTGTGTATTAAAGGGACAGATACCAGATTAAAAAAAAAAACTACAGCACACTGCATAACTTCAGTAAAACGCAAGTAATCAAAACAGAAAAACAGTTGTTTAAAAATTAATAAATGCAAAAACTGGTCAAGTTAGAAACAGTAAATTGTTAGGAATGTGATAATAGAAATATTTTACAAGCAAGTTAAACAAAGCCAGTTATGAACAATGTAAATCCAAAACAACCCTACTGTAAACAGAGGTGCCTAAAACAACAACAATGAAATAAAATGTTGTTCAGTTTAAGTACTGGCAAAATAGAAATCTGGTCATTGATTCCAGGAGGACAAGGGACATCCAGCCTAATCTGCCAGTAATATTCCCTGTAGTCTATACAAGATTCCCACTCTCCACCCCCTGGGGCTAGGTTTAACAATATCCAAGATGGCAAAAATGAACTTGTTAAAGGACACACTTATATAGAGAATTTTTAGAATTCTTAGATTGAATATCATGTTGGTGTTTGTAAATTCTTTTTCTAAGAGGGTGTTCAGTTTTGCCTATACAGATGGCAGGGCTGGGTTCACGCTTAGCCAGATAACTGCTCTGCTTGCATTACAATTTCATTTACAGAAACGAATGTGGTCGGCTAAATAGTTGTTCCAAAGCCAGGCAGTCTAAATCGAAAAAAAAAACAGACAACATGGGCATCTCCTACATTTGAAAGTCCTGTGGCTGGAATCCTTGGATTTTTGGATAGATGTTTTTTTCCCAAATTCTTCAGATTACTATCGGACTTGTAAACAAACATATGCTGCTCTCCCAACTTAAGGATGTCACCACTGGTTTTAAAAATGTGCCAGTTGTTTTGAATGTTTGTAATCTCGTGCGTGGCCCAATGGTATTTCACCACCAAGGCCCTGTCCCAACAGTCATGGCATCAACCAAATTGGCCTTTATCCACGGTTGACTGACTGTCAGGGTCAATGCCCAATATTGGTCTAAACCTCAAAATCTCTCATTCACAACTTCTTTACTGATCTTGTCTGCAAGATGGACATGTTCTTAAGTTTGTCTATTTCTGTATTAAAATAATCGTGGTCAGGAATCATACATGATAACCTGATCACCTGCCCACTGACCAGCCCCAAATATTTGCTTATAAGGATGAAAGCTGTAAAAAAATGCATTTGGTAGTTGCAAAATGTTGGTTTAAAATAAATATTAGAAATAAAACTGCCATCGTTTTTATAAATAAGTAGTTAATAAAGTCTCTGTTGACTGTAAAAGTGAACCTCAAGAACTTGGCCATGGAGTTTAAGTAATTGACAATCTGTACAATCATATCAACTGGACTGTCCCACAGGATAAAACTATCATCCAAATATCGGACGTAGAGTTTGCAATGGATGTAAAAAGGATCATCTCTGAAAACAATAAGCACTCTCTCAATGGTACAGGACCAAGTTGGCAAACTGGAGCACAAGCCGCGCCCATGGCAACTCAGAGTCTGTTTGTAAAACTCTCCTTTGAAAAATATAATATTTTTGTCCAAAACTAGGTGCACAAGTTGTCCTTTCCTGTGAGGAACGCATACTGGACAAGTGTTCCTCAGTAAAAAAATTCAACCCCAAATCTTAAGGTATACATGTGAACAGAGCTGCTAAGTCCACACTAAGAAAGCATAGGCATTTGCTGTATACGTCTGGCTTGAATTGCCTTAAAAAGTCTCACCAGTCCTTTAACAGGTGAGTGCATCAGACTATATGGGTTTAAGAGAATGATCCAAAAATACAGAAAATAGGTAGGTTTTGAACTGTTGCGCCACCACAACTGGCCTTGGGGAAGATCCCGGATATCCTTGTGCACCTTGGGTATACCGAAGATTGTGGGAGTAACAGGAGGTTAAATAAATTTTCATCAATGACAATTTGAAATTCCTGATGAAAGAGATAAATTCTTCTGTATGCAATATTGATCTCATTGATAGACACTTGTACTTGTGTGTTGGAATCCTGAATCGCTTTTCTGACTCTGTATAAGGTGAACCTTTTTTCCAATATGGAAAAATGATCCAGTGTAATATCCAAGTGGCTTTAGTTAAAAATCTTATATCCATTGGGTTCAAAAATGATGTCATCAGTAATATTAACAAAAGAACTCTCTGTGGTTGCATCATCCTCCAAAGGAGCTACCTTTCTTCCCATAGTGGTAGTCTCCATGATTCCATTTCCTGTTGCAATTCATCATCCTTTGCGATCTCCAGGGTATCTGTAAATCCAAAAGGAAACTCATTTCTTGTTAGTCTTTCAAGGATTCACCTGTAATGTTACCACCATCAGAGTTCCAACCTGTCAAATCATCATCCCCAGGTGTATCACCAACACTGATCTGGGTGCCAGGTGTGTGAGGTATGTTTATTAAAATAGAATGGGTAGCTTACTGCTGCTTAATGGTATTGCACTAAGTATGCATTCAGTATCTTCTCAATATTTTGAAACAGTAATATATGAAACTGTGCTTTTGGATGGCATGTATCAGTGGCAGATTTGTATGGCTTAATGTTGTGTGCCAGATGGCAGCAGCTGTTTATCTGTAGGTCACACACCTTTCATAACATTAACACAAATATTAGATTGCTAATATTCCTTCCTTTACTACCAAACAGATTTATATGTTCATGGGTAAATATCAGGCTAACTGCCCTTGTGGACCATTTTCAGCCTAGCCAATTTCCCTTTTTGTGCTCGAAATAACCTATCCCATTTAGTATAGACCGGCCTCATCCATCCCATGGCAGATAAGTATATATTGTCACTAATGAGAATAACTGGGCTAATACCATAGGTAACTGTAGGGGATCCATGCACATGATAAAGCATTTAGGAGCTGCCCCTGTCCATTAGTAGTAAAGGGGGCAGTACTGATATAAATTCTCTGTTTTCCATCCATATATTTAAGTATCGCTTGAATATGGAGAGGGGTGAACTTTGTTTTATACTGATGGGGAGTCTGTTCCACAGCAGCAGTATCTCCTCTGAGATATACCTTTCCCTCCAAACCATTTTGTTGATGTTGCAGAAGCGGTTTAGATCCCTAGACATAGTACTTATGATGCCATTTGACTTGATGATGTGCAGAAAATCCATCAGTAATGGGTCCAAGGATGCCTTGCATACCAAACACAGGTCGCCGCTTAGCAGTCTGTAGGATACAGAGTGCAGTGACAGGGCTTCGAGTTAGTCAATGTGGGACGTGTTGCTTAGGTCTTGTATCCTTTTAGCAAGGTATCTCTCTGTAGGTGTTCCAGTCGCTGCATGTGTCTGGACAGATGCATTCCAAACGGAGTACTATAGTCAATGACTGGCCTAAATAGGGCTGAATAAAGGGGAATAACGATATTCCAGATCTAGACACAATTACTTTGTTTATAAGCTATGCAATATAGAAGGGCTTTCTTACAACAACAGGCAAATGATGGTTAAAGTTTAGGTCACTGACCACACAATTTCCCAAATCCTAAACAAAAGGGTTAACTCTTAGGGGTGCACTGTCAATGTGGTAGTTCAATGGGAAAGACTACTTTCCAAAGGATACAATAATGCATTTTTGGCATTTTGTTTCAGTCCATGACTTTGGCACCACTTACTTGGTTATTCAGTTAGTTATTTGGTTAATTTATTCATTTAGTTATTTTAATTCATACCCCTAAACAGTTCATCCTATCATGTCTTCATAAATATGGGTGTTACTGAACCAATTTATGTGTGGGTACATAATTTATGTCTACAGCCTTTGTTTTATCTTCATTAATTTTACATCCCAAAAATACCGGAAATTGTCTCAAAATGTTCAACAACAGCGAGATGTTCATTTCTGGATTTATCAAGTACAATATCAACTACCAATTAAGTCCACATTTCTTGATTACCATACCAATTATATCTTTGAATTTCTAAGTCCCTTATTTTCTTCACCAATGGCTCTAAATACAAAGCAAATAAAGGGGACAGAGGACACCCCTCTGCATAGTTCCTCTGTTCAAACAAAGCATACAGAAAAAGAACCCTCCCACTTTAATTGTTGCCTTTGATCCTTTATATATCCTTGCTGAAGGCCATCTTGAGAGGAATTTTCTTGCATATCCCAAAAAACAAGTGATTGTATAGATACACTATACATGCAGGGGTTAATAGTTTTCTGTTTGACCTAGGAAGACATGCCATATAAGAAGCTCTCTTAGTAACTTACCAAAAAGGAGGTTATACGCTATTCTATGGTATCCACTCTGTACTTTAGCAGTAAGACATTCTATTTCACAAAGACTTTTAAGCATAAATCAGTCTTCAAATATAAACTTTGTATACTGCCATACTGTCAGAACAAAAACCCTCTGAAATCCTGGGCTTGCTAGCTATAAATGAGAGGTCAAATGTCAGTTCCCCAAAGGTGGCTCACAATATAAAAAAAAACAGGAAATTCTAATAAGAAACTTGGGTCCAAAATACACAAAATACATTTCACTGCACCTGAATCATGCACATTTCAGTATAATGCCTTTTATCAGTAGATTGAGACCACCCCCTATATGCAGTAAAAGAAATGATACCTGGCTGGAAAATGTATTTTTGTTTGGTTTTACTTCTTGTAAAATGATCGTTTTACCCTAGTAACCAAAATGGAAATAATGAACAAAAATAAAAATAAAAAAACAAGAACTTGGCTCAAACATACTGTAAGATCAGGTCTTACTTAAATGTAATTTATTAAATGTAAAGAAAGCATTCTAAGAGATAAATAATTCTGTACATTTACATTTTGAAACACTTAAATCCAGCTGACAACTTGCAGAAACAAATTAATGCAGTATATGGTAATTATGGTATGAAATACATATATTACAGGGGTAAAGAGTTTGTAGATGGTTACATACATTGTTTAATACCAGTTATAAGACATGTTAAAGAATTGCCAAGGTAAAATTAAACCATAAAGTTAAGACTTCAATCCAAAATATTTTCATATACTTAACAGAACATGAATGCTAAGTGACACTTACTGGTAAACTGCAAGTTTATTTACCAGGTAAAGAGAAAATATTTTAGAACTGTTATATTAGTTTGAGTGATCATTATAATATCCTTTTAAAACTATATTAACAGACTATTAAAGTAATTGCAAAAGCAAATCCCAGTCCAGTGACTTGAAAAACAGTTGTTAGAACAGTTTTTTTTTTTTGCCAGAATAAGTCCTACTTAAATACAGTTATTTCATATATTGAATTAACTACAGAAATAGATCCCTGTTCAGGTATCTCAGGAGGAGTTAAGGTCTCACTTTAATGTAGTTTGTTAGACAAAGTATTCTCTTTGCACAGGCCTAAAAAATGCAGCCATGCTGAAGCAGACCTACATCTTCATTTTATATTACATGCAGTTTCAAGTGCAGTTTTAATGGAAAGGGATGTTTCAGCGAAGGATACAGATGAGCTCAGAAAAATAAACTTCATTCTAAAATACTGAAAAAGAACAGAATCTGCAGTACACTGAGATCCTTCAGTCTAAAATACCGATAAAGAACAGAATGTAAAGTACTTTGAGTACAAACATATTGTTTAGACGGTATGAGGCTTAGGAACCAAGGTTAAAGAGGCATGTAGAACTTACAAGAAATGTACAGGATTTTGGTAATATTAGGAGAGAAACTTTGTACACAGAATTCAGTAAATAAGTTTGGACTGGCATTCAGAAAGTCACTTCAATGCTTTGGTAACAAGAGAATAGCTTAAAATTTGCCCATGATTTTGAGCCTTTCACACTTTCCTCTGGGCTGTTTTCAAACACATTTTTAGGGCCATGCATACATGTATGCATTCCTTGATTCACCTTCCTGATTATATTAAATTATATTCCTTGTATAATACAGCACCAGTTGTTAGAATGTGTTTTAAATCTGTAGTTTTGAACAGTCTTCCAGTAAGCAATGACACAAAATGTATGAACCAATAATGACAAAACTACCCATTTTAGAAAATTTCAACCATAAAAGGCCACTCAAACTTCTCATAATCCACCAATATCAGTAAATATGCAAAATGTCTGCAGAAGTAAGTCATCTAAATAATTCTACATTTAAGGGATCTCCAACTAATGAAGAGGCTGATGCTAGGAAACAACTCTGTATTTCATTGTTTCATCTAAAAATAAATTGGCTGTTGCCCTTGAAGAATAAATTGCCTATGTTGTATTAAAAAATGATAAGCTAATAATATTGCAACAGGGAATGGATGGCAAACTGATAACAGGTTCATAGTTACTAAGTAACTCCTCCAAAGGAGGACATTCATAAGACTGTAGCATCTACTCCCTTTAAAATACAACATAGTACAGTATCAGTGATCTGCATACTGTGGGAGTAGAACCCGCAGCTTTCTGTGTCAAAAGTAAGCTACTACCTGTTGTGCTAACAATACAAACTGTCTTGGAATACGCAGCGCTAAAATTCTCTTCCCCTGAAGCTCTCTGCTCCTTGTAAAAATTTTTATTTATTTAACATTACCAGGAAAGCCAGACTTGGAAGAAAGCCACTTTTCAGCAGCGGGCAGAGGCCCAGGGAGAAATGCTCCAGATGCACGTCTTTGTAACATGGGAGGAAACTAGAGTACCCAGAGGGAACCCACCAAAATACAGTGAAGACATACAGACTCCACAAAGAAGGCACCCCAGCCAAAAATCAAACCACATAACCTCTTGCTGTGAGGCAACAACACTACCAACTGCACCATCCACTTGACACAACTAAATCTCTCAATTTCACAGCAGAAGAAATCTTGAAATAGCCTGTGGAAATTGTAACCTTTGTTAGAATAAAGAATTTGTCAGGAACAGTGATCAATGGTAGAAAATACTCAACAAGGGGAACATTCAATTCTAAATCTTGTGTGGTAGTGTACATATTGGGTTGTGGATGTGATAGTATAAGATGGTATATACGCCAAACAAAAAAGGAGAGTTAGGATACGAGTTAGAGAACATCTCCTAGATACTGAAAACAACAAAAGAGAGCCCAGTAGCTACTCATTTTTCATTTGTCCATGGGGGTAATAGTTCCTCTTTATTTTTCAGTGTTTTGGTCCAGGTCGAGAGAATAGGGAGTACATTTCACTCTAGGCTTAATTACTTAGAGACCACATTTATTTATAATGATGGCACTTTATATCCTGGTGGATTAAACCAAGAAGTGTCAATGTAATTTTAAAAAATGCACTTTTGTAAAGTAATAATAATTTTATTATTTGCTGTGTCACATTTTGAGTGGGCATTTCTCAATTTCGTTGGCTTAACTTTTTGTAGATTTTGTTTTTTTAAGTTTGTACATAAACTGGGTGGTGCAGCGGTGCAGCAGTTAACGCTGTCGCCTCACAGCAAGAGGTTCTCCGGTTGGATTCAAGACTTGGGTGTCTTCTGTGCAGAGTTTGCGTGGGTTTCCTCCAGGCACTCAGATTTCCTTCCGCATTCTAAAGACATGCGTCTGGAGCATTTCTCCCCAGGCCTCCGTTGAAAACAGGATCTGTGGAACCTAGTCAGACTTTCCCGGTCAACAAATGTTAAATAAATAAATAAATAACTAAAAATAAAAAAAAAATTTATAAAATTTGTTTGCATCTATTATGATTTGGTGAAGTGCAATAACAATCACTGTCATTTTAAGGGGGAAGGTATTGTTCAATGGGTGATGGAATTTGTTTTTGCATTTATAATAGTAAATTAATCAATTGAGAAAATTGTATAATTATTTAACTGGAGAATTTTTTTCAAATGTTATGCTATTTAAGATGCTGGTGTTTTACAAAGAAATATCCCTTGAAGGTGAAATGCCAAGGTACCAAGATTAAAGCATACGTGGTGGTTCATCTACTTTGTGGAGTTTGTATTTTATTTAGATTTTCTTTTGGTGGAGTTCTGTTGTTTTTGGAACTTGAATACATCCTTGGTCAAAGCATTACACTTGTAATTATGTGCAAATGACCTCTAGAAACAGCCATCAACATCTTGGAAAACTATGCAATCTCAAGTGGTACCCAACTTCAGAGCCCATTCTAATGCCAAAATAACTGACTGTAAATGTTTTGAAACCTTGATGACAATTTGTAAAGATCATTCTAAGCAATGCCTCAAATATTTTACCAACTTTCACACTGTTCTCACACCACCATGGGAACAGACAGCAATTCCCCGTACAGTAAACTCATGTACTGTTACTTCCTATGTTTTCTATTCTGTATATCTGAAATACAGAATTAAAAATGCAATGCGTACACTTGACATTACTACAATCAAATTTGTAACAGTCTGTGTACCATTTTTTGACTGGTATGATTAAGGTACTGAGGGAAATTCCAGCCACTTTACAGAATATAGTGGGATAAAGAAAGATTTAGGCCAATGTCAAAGTGAGCTATTTAGCTACTGCATAAAATAAATGGAACTAGTACTAAACAGTCATCACTATAATTTTGGAGCTACTGCATAAAATAAATGGAGCCAGAAATACCACTTCGGAGCTACTGCATAAAATAAATGGAACTAACACTAAACGGCCATCGCTATCACTTCAGAGCTACTGCATAAAATAAATGGCCATCACTTACTGCATAAGTGTAACAGAATAAAATATCACTGACTTACTCCAGAACTGGAGCCTTAGAAGTAAGTAGTTATCCACGGAGCTAACACTTGGGAACTTATCAGCAAGAAGTGCTTTCCGCGCACGTTTGTGTTTAAATTAGTGTGCGATGTGCGCATGAGTCCTCCTCCCCTTCGGCCTCTAGTTCTGGCGCCTATAGCTGAACTGTCCTATTCAGAACAATTCCATCATAAAGGTCTACTTCCACACACAACTGAATATTAAATTTATTGTTTGAACATTTTTCCAGTAGGCAATGAAGCAAAATGCATGCACCAGTAATGACAAAACTGCCCTATTCAGAATATTTCCATGATAACAGTCTACTTCCACACACAATATACAAATACAGAATCACACAGCTTCTTGAACTTATTTTCAATTGGGGGGGGGGGGGGGGGCAAACGCCAAAAACCAGGGACACATTTTAAACATTGCTTGTATAATTTTGGAAAGTTGCTTGCATAAAATGTTTGTGTTACCACCATGCATTTCACTGCCAAGTCTTGAACCCACAACCATGTGCACTACACCCAGAGCAACATACCACTAAGTTAAACTAGCAGTTTCTTGAAAGACAGGAAAACAAACTTAAATGGCTATCATATCATTTAGTGAATTCAGTTCTCACTTCTCACCATAGCTCTCAACCTCTTAGCACAAAAATACAGAACAAAGCCAATAAAGGGGAAATACAGCCCCAAAATAGGGACACATTTCAAATACTGATTTTATAACCTTAGAAATTTGCTAGAATAAAAGGTTTTGTTTTACCACTCCTGAAAACCAGAGGAACAGAACAAAAATGTGAGGCATAAATCCACAAGTGATGGTGGCTAGGGACTTCAGGCTCTTTTTACCTGTACCCAAGGTACAGGGTTTGAGCCTGAGTACCTAGCCGCCTGGTGTATCCCATTAGGGGCATTTGCACACGCACACACTCACGCATGCTCACACACATTCGCACATGCTTACACATGCTCACACACACACTTCCTACCTAAGAATTCAGCAAAGATAGGCAACCCTTATAATGCTCCAATAAACACTGTCAATTATAGCACCTAAAAGTTGGGTGGTGGAGACAGTAAGTTAACATTTGACACTCAGTTAAAATGCTGTCAAAAAACCACTAAAAATAGGCACTCTATATCGAGCAAGCTGTTACCCCTCTAACCAAACATGTAAAACTACCGCTATAGCTTTCCTTGTGCCAAACCTACTACATGCTGCCCCCATTTTCTCTCACCTACAAGCAAAACAACTAATGCGACTACAGCAATGTTATAACAAAATAGCCAATTTTGTAGTAGCACATCCTAAATGATACTCATCTTTGCTTTGCTCCCCCGAAACTAACTTGGCTGAATCTGTCTAGCCACATCCTCTATAAACTAAATGTCCAGCTAATCAAACTTTACCAGAATGGTAAATCCTCCTCAGTCCAATGTATTCTGGGACCTTAGGCCAAGCATATGTTATGAGAGCTCACAATTACCATGGCTCTGTACTTTACTCCTGCAGCATAGTGAAACTCTGGAGTTCCCTACCTAGCGAGATCAGGCAAACAATTCCAAAGTAACTTGGAAAATAATGTAAAAAGCAGATTATTTGATACTCCTTACTGGTAACTACAACATCTCCCTGGTTACAACAGTCAGAAATTCAACTCCCTGCACTCCCATTAAACCACCATAACCCCTCTGTTCTAGACAGCTGTACCACTACGTTTTACCCATAATAGATCTTACCCACGTCTTCCCCTGTGAACAATCATTTTGCCTCATAATCTTACTTCTTTTCCTAAACTAACATCCCTATTTTCCTTAAATGTATTTCACTCTTCACCCTTAAACCTATTCCTCACTATTTCTACAAAATCCTGGATGGGAAATCTCATAACTTCTTAGCACTGTTCCTATGAAAGTATTGTACACAAATGATAAATTTACAGCACACGATGTAAATAATGCTCCATCTTAGCAGAAATGTAATTTTTATGACAAGCTGTTAGACCTTTAACTGCACTGTTTAATTTATGTTTTGAAATACTGAAGTTTTTCTCCCTAGGTCTCCAATGAAAAGTTATTTTTGACAACCTAAGTAGACTTTCTCAGAAAAATATATAGATATTTAAAAATTGGTGAACTTCATTCAAATGTATATCGTTATTAAGTAGCTATCATTGGTGTTGGTCTGACAGCAGCAAAATGATGACCCCACACACACACACACACACACACACACACACACACACACACACACACACACACACACACACACACACACACAGCAGCTTACTCACTCTGACTATACGTCTCCCAATAAATCCCAACAGACTCTACCCTCAGTCCTCCGAGTAGCAGCTTTCACCCAGGAAGGATTCTGGTGAGCAGCAGCAGCTAATTAAAACAAAACAGTCCGTTCCCACTCATAAAACCCGGAAATACATGCGCCGCAAGCAGGCTGGTAGCTCTGACGAGCTGACGTCATCGCCCACGCAGCTAAAGCGTGAAGAATGAAATAATAAAAAAGTAATTTGGGACAGTTGGGAGGTATGGATGATCTGCAAAAGTGGGGGGGGCTCCCCTCCCCCTCACTCTATGGTTCCGGCACCCATGTCTGTGCACATCTCTAATGTTAGATTGTGATGAAATGAAAAGAAACATTTACCATAGTAATGTACTTCAAACTGCTGCCCTCTAGGATTTATATACATTTATATATCTACATATAGTGATACTGTACAAAGCCACTCCAAATACGCCTTGACTGTTAAGTTACACTTACCATTTAGATAGTAATATTGCACAGTAATAATTGGACACCCTTTGATAAGGGCCTTTTTAGTAGCTGATGAATATTAGTGGGTGGTGGCAGTGATTTCTACCTTATAGTCTGGGCAGAAAGGGGCACAGCTGGAGAACCTGTGCCAGCCTTCCCCAGGAGTGTCTGTGTGGTTGTATATAACCCTTATCTCAAACTGTGTGTCAGCTACTTGGGCAGGGACATGAAGTGCTGGTTGGACAGAGGGTGCTGGAGGTTTTAGCTTACCCACTAAGCTGAGATCTGGACCCTATAGCTGTGCCAGTGGTAAGTCTTATTGGGGGATCTGGAGAGAAAGGGAGAAACCAGCCCCAGACTGAGTATGATCTCTGTGTGCTCTTAAGGGAAATTGTACTTTACAGTATGTAGATTTGTTATCCTCCCCCTATGTGGACACCCATCACTGGTGTTAGTGGTGAGGATTGAGGCTCCTGGGTTGCTGGGCCAGTGCACGGGAGTCACAGACCCGTTAGTTCTACAAAGTCGGCTGACGTTACTGATTAGGAATGGGCTAGATTCTATCATGCAAAATATGCAAATCCAAAAGTTGAAATTCCAACATATTATATAAAGTTTTAAATGTTGCTGCTCTCTTCAAGGTGACAAGTAGACAGAAAACCAGCCCTCCTTGGTTTGAATCTAAAGTGTGCCTCTGTACGCCTGATGAATACGACTTTTACAGTCTATGTAAAAAAAGAGATGTCACCTGGAGCCTCCTTAATACTATTTGTAATAAATTTAAGAACCATGTGTTGGAAAAAGAAAAGGCTATATTTATTGAAGAAATAAAGACAATGATGAGAAACAGACAAATAAGTTCTGGAAAACAGTAAAAGATACGCTGGGTAACTAAGAAAAACACACAAGATATCAAGAAAAAAGGCAAATGTTAAGCAAAGTTAAACATATTGTGGAAGAATTTAATCCTATTTTTGCTCATGTGACTCAAACTGACTAAGCACTTGATGACAAATATATGGAGGGAGCTGATGGCTTATTCTGTTTTGCTCACACAATTCAAAAGAGTAAAGCAATGAATGTAAATACACATACTGAGGGAGGTGAAGCCTTCTCCTTCTCTTTACTTACTCCAGAGGGGAGGGAGGTTGGCATAATGGCTAAGGTCTTTACTTTGCAGTCACAAGGTGCAGGGCTTACTTCTTACATGGGGTAACTGGCTATTCTTAAAATGGCCCACAATGGCAGTTAGCCTAGCTCTAATCTATGAATCGGTGATGCTATTTTAACCTCTACAACTCAACCAGTAATTGGTTAAGATGAAGTGGACCTATGATTTGTTAAACTATGATTACACTTTTTAATATAGCCTATTTTTAACATCTTTACTATACTTACACATTAAATGGTAAATTGAGAAGTGGAACAATCCCTGTATTTGAAAATGGGAAGAAGTACAATTTTGTTAAGAACTTACCATAACAGTAGATGTCTTACTGATCACTGCTGCAGTATTCCAATGCTGATGGGTTATCCTGCTGAGGTAACTCAATGTCCAGGTGGCATACTAAAACCTAAACCTTCCTGATACACCATACATCCAGAGTATGACTGCAGACTGTGGGTGTAGGATGTATGGGTGCAAGATCCTCAGACTATCTAGAGCCAGGAGACCCTGGATGAGCCAGAGCAAATCAAGCAATAAACCACAACTCCAGCTAAGAGAAGGGGAGGGGAACTACTCCCCTTCTCATTCTACAAGGTAAAGAAAAACAGAAAATACAGAAAGGAAGAAGGCTGTAATACTGCAACAGTGATTAGCAGGATATCTCCAGGCTGAGCCTGAAATAGGCCAAACTAGATCAGTGTACTACCCCAGTAAACAAATATATATAAATAAAACATCTACTGTTTCCATAAGATCTTATGCAAATGTACTATACCTTTCCTTAGGTCACTGTTGAAATATTCTACTACCGACGGGTGACTCCCAAAGCTAGAGGTTAAGGATGGATGGATGGATGGATGGATCAGAGATAGGGGAGCGGTCTGTCTACCAATCCTAGGAGGACACATCTAGCAAAGGAGGTTCTAAATCTGGAGAATGCATACACTCTGTAGTGCTTAGTAAAGGTGTGAACTGATGACCAGGTGGCGGCATCCATCCATGGAGTCGAAGCCTTTGAAGAAGGCTCCAAATAAGGAGACTACTCTGGTGGAAGAAAAACTTCACAGGTGAAGGTAGGATTTGAGGGAGTAACAGAAGGGAATGTTTGTAGAGGTCTAGATGGAGATGGCCTGTTTGTAAACAGGGCTACCCAGCTTATTTGCCTGGAAGGAGACAAAGAGGTTGTCGGTTTTCCTTAAAGCTTTTGTCTTGTCCAAGTATGATCTTAGCTGTCTAAGCACATCCAGGGAATGGAGGAGTCCTTCACCTCTGTTCTGTGGGTTAGGAAAGAAAGTAGGCAAATGGGCAGCTTGGTTGAGTGACAGTTCATTTACTACTTTTGGCATAAAAGAGGGGCTTAGTCCTTAAGGAAACCCTATCCTTAAGGAATATAATGAAGGGAGGTATGGCCATTACTGATTACAGCTCTTCTGGTAGAGTTAAGAGCAATCAGAAAAAACCTTTTTCAGGTACAGAAGCTAAATGAGGTGGAGGCTGCTGGTTCCAAAGGTCTAAGACAGTTTTTTTTTTTTTTTTTTTGCAAAACACAGCTTAACCTCAGGGAAGCAGAAAAACTGTTTGACCTCAATTCTGGAGAGTAAGAGAGGGTTTAAAGAGATTCAGGCAGAAATAGCAGGCATGTGTACCTTGCTGGAGGAAAAGGCTCGTCTACTTTTGAGCAACACATACAAAAAGATAGAACAGGAATACTCACCAGAAAGGGGTCCTCCTTGAGACAACAAGGTTAAAAAGGTTTCCACTCAGAAATTTAAGATTTTCTTTTGGTAAATTCTCTCACCTCCTGGATCACATAAGCACATCTTCAGAAAAGTGAGTCAGAAAGGGATTAAGATTCTATCACCCAAAGAGTCAGGCTGAGAACCTGCAGTTGGTGAGGATCAGACAACCCTCTTTTTGTGCGAGTAACTTCACTTTGTGGAGCAAGTTGTAGTGACAGTCCATAACTAGGTGCAGGATGAGGAAAGTACAGTTGTGTACACTTACCATAAATGTAGATGTTTGAGTGCATCACTGTTGCAGTCATTACATTTGGGTAATCTGCTAGCAGGTTGCCTTCAGTCGGCCTGATTAACAAAGTCTTGGGTCCTGCGTCGGTTGCTATCCCTTCTTCCATGACGTCAGAGGTATAAAACATGCAGCCGACGCCATTACATCAGTTTTTCTTGCCCCAGATGTCAGGTGCCCCCCTAATGGGGAGCAAATAAAATTAAAAAACACAAAAAATATACCTCCAACCAAAAGCAAATACACCAAAAGGGCTTTTAAGCATAGTAAGAGACAGTAGAGGTACAGCCAGAGAAAAATAGGGGGCTGGAGGGAGGGTAACCAGGACTGCAACAGTGAATACACTTGAACATCTACATTTATGTTAAGTGCACACAACTGTACTATGTTCTTCGTGTTTCACTGTTGCAGTCATTACATCTGAGTAGATTCTGAAACCTATGGTTGGATGGAGGGAATTATACAGCATTAGGACACGCTGTAAGGCCCTGCAGGACAGCAGTAGCAAAGCCAGCTCTGGATTTAGAAAAAAATGGCAAATGGTAATGTTTGGGGAAAGTATGAACTGAGCTCCAGGTAGCAACTTCTAGAATGTCCCTGGTAGGAACACCTCTGAGAAAGGCTGTTGAAGTAGATACAGACCTGGTGGAATGGGATCTGATCCCCTGGGGGATAGTTTTTCCATGGTGCTTATAGCAGTAAAGAATACAAATAGCTTATCCATTTGGAAATTGTTTGCTTTGAAATAGCCTTTCCCTCTGCCCCTGCAGCAAATGCTACCAGCAGTTGTTCAGATTTTCTTTGAGATTTAGTCTTGTTTAAGTAAAATCTAAGTTGTCCACTCCCCCTTGTTCTGTGGATTGGGAAAGAAATTTGACAAATGAATGGTCTGATTAAGAGCCACACTGGATACCACCTTAGGCATGAAGGATGGGTTGGTCCCGAGAGATACCCTGTCCGCATGAAAAATGATGAAAGGCTCCACTGCCATAAGAGCCTGTAATTCGGAAATCCTTCTAGCTGAAGGGACTGCTAAAAGGAAAGCTGTTTTCCAGGAGAGAAATTTTAAGTCTGCAGTAGCAGCTGGCTCGAAAGAAGGGAGAGTGAGTTTCTCCAGTACAAAATTAAGGTCCCAGGCAGGGGTTGGAGCTCTCCTGGGTGGTCTTAGGTTCCTGGTCCCTCTGAGATACTGCTTTAGCACAGGATGGGAGAAGAGGGTAGGTGATGTGTTGTAATGAGCTGAAATGGCTGAGGCATGGATTTTTATGGAAGAAAAGGACAGGCCCCTGTGAAGCATCTCAGTTAAGTACTGCAAAATCTGAGGAATGTTGGGCACTGCTGTGCTTATCCCTTGAGATTGATTCCAGGCACAGAATCTTTTCCATTTGTCAGCATAAGACTTTCTAGTACTAGGTCTTCTCGCCTCCAAAATGACATCCATCACAGGTTTGCTGAGGGATGCTAAGGGTGAATTTAGGTGATTAGCCACGCTGCAAGATTCAAAGTTTGGAGCAGAGTGTGCAAAATTTGGTTGTTCTGCTGAGACAGTAAGTAAGGTGTTTGAGGCAGGTGCCACAGTGGAAGGTGTGACACACTACACAGGAGTGGGTACAAGTGCTGGCGAGACCAGTCTGGAGCAATCAAAATAATTTTTGGTTTGTCCTGTTTGACTTTTAGTAGAACTTTGGAGAGCAGAGGCAGAGGGGGAAAGACACAGACCGATAGGTTTTTCCAGCTGAAGGACAGAGCATCCACTTTCCAGGCTTTTTTGGGACGAGTTCTGCAAAATTTGTCCAACTGATGGTTCTGGAGCGAGGCAAAAAGATCTATGTCTGGGCTCCCCCATTTGTGTGTCAACATGTTGAAAATCTGTGGGTCCAGTTTCCATTCATGTGGGTTCATGAGATTTCTGCTTAGTTCGTCTGCCAGAGTATTCAGCTTTCCTGGCAGGAATTGAGCTTGTAGTTGCACTTGATAACTCAAGGCAGTGCTCCACAATGCCATGGCTAGTCTGCAGAGGGGGTAAGAGTGTGTACCCCCCTGCTTGTTTATGTATCACAACCATGCTGTTGTCCGTTTTTATCAGTAATTGTCCTGGATGAAGGTAGTCCTTGAAGGCTGTCAGTATATTCTGTACGGCTAGCATTTCTTTTTGATTTATGTGAAGGTGCATTTGATTTGGGCTCCATTTTCCCTGAATGCACTTCCCTGCCAGATGAGCACCCCATACATAGTCTGATGTGTCTGTAGTTAGGGTTTGGGCAGCAGAGGGTGGTGTGAATGGCAGTCTCTTGTTCTGGTGGCAGGCCTCTCCCCACCATAGGAACTCTAGGCGCAGGCAAGGTATGATATGAATCATTGTTTCCAGGCTGTGACAATGCTGACTCCATGGACTTTTCAAATACCACTGAAGTTTCCTCATATGCAGTCTTGCACATGGAATTAGAAGAATGCAAGAGGCCATGAACCCCAAGGCTACCAGTATTTGCCTTGCAGAATGCAGGGTTTGTGTGGCCGCCTGTTTGAAGTAAGTCACCAAATGAATTTGCTTCTCTGGAGTAAGAAAAGCCATCTGGGCAGTTGTATTCAAGCTTGCACCCAGGAATGTAATTTTTGAGAGGGTACCAGTTGTGATTTATTCTCGTTTATAGTGCACCCTACGCAAGTTATAACCCTTTTTACAAACGCCAGATGTTTTAGAAGAATGTCCTTGTTTTCTGCCTGAATTAGACAGTCATCCAGGTATGGATATATCTGAATATTTCTTTGTCTGCAAAATGTAATTACTGGAGCCAGGCACTTTGTAAAGACCCTGGGCACAGTAGATAAGCCAAAGGGCAGTGCAGAGAACTGGTAATGCAAGTAGCCTGCTTTGAAGCGGAGGTATCTTCTGCAAGATTCCCTGACTGGGATATGCAGGTAAGCCTCTTTTAAAACTAGAGTTGCCAACCAGGCATCTTTGCCTAGCATAGGAAGTAACTGGTGAAGAGTCTGCATCTTGAATTTTGGAATGTCCAGAAAGGTGTTTAGAGTAGATGAGTCCAGAATTGGACGCCATGATTTGTCTTTTCTGGGTACCAGGAAAAGTCTTAATAAAAACCTTGTCCCTTTTCCTCTTCTGGTACTAGTTGAATAGCCCCCATGCTCATGAGGGAAAGTACTTTTTTTCTGGGCCTCTGCCCACTGATTTGGGGGCAGGTCTGGCCATCCGTTTGGAATTGGCAATGTGTGGAAATGAAATCTGTATCCCTGGGATACTATATTTAAAACCCATTTGTCCTGGGTTATAAGTTGCCAGTTTTTTGCATGAAGAGCCAGCCCCCCCCCCCCCCCAAACGGGCAGCTAAAAGGTAAGTGCTTGGTAAGTGTAAAGGGAAGTCATTGAGACTGCTTACCATAGGGAGGGGCCTTGTTTCCAGATTTGGAAGAGGAGGCACCCCATTGTTTTGTTCTGAAAGTCCCTTGGGACTGAAACCTGGTGCCGTAGGAATGTCTGGGTTTGACTCGAGTGGCTCTCGAAGGAACTGGAAAGGACCAGTTCTTAGTAGGCCAGTGCCTACTAAAACTTGAAGGTTGCACTTGTAAGAAATCTTTCACAGTTTGCATAGATTTAGTTTTATCTTCCATATTTTTTAGAACTTCTTCAGCCTTATTACCAAACAGACGGTCCTGTTGTAAAGGAGCATCCAACAATTTTGCTTTAACATGATCAGGCAGAGTTTGCTCTTTGAGCCAAGCATGCCTTCTTAGCACAGGCCCAGTAACAGCAGCCCTGCAAGAGGCCTCCAAAGAACCAAAACCACATTGCAAAGTATGTTTTCCAACTTGATCAGCTGAATGCAATAAATCCTGTAAATCTTTATTTTCCACACAGTCGGAAATCAACATCATTTTCTGTTTTAAGCAGTCCCATGATATGCTGCTGATATTTTAGCATATGAAATTGACAGTTTAAAGCCCTGATTGCCAAGGTTGCAAGTGTAAAAACCTTCTTACCCCATCTATCCAGCGCCCTGGAATCTCTATCAGAAGGGGTAGGATTTTTAGCAGTAGAAGCCTTAATGCCCTTGGAACCCTGAGAAATGGTTTCAGGATCCGCAAAAGGATTTTTGAAAAGGAATTTGTGGGAGTCAGGAATCCTGTAGTATCTGTCTGGCTTACAAGGAGCCGGAGGCAGAGAATCAGGAGCCAGACTAGATTCTGTAAAAACATCAATCAACAATGTCTAGAACAGGAGGTATAGCCAAAGGCCTATGATGAGGAAGAAGAAGAAAATCCCTAAGTCTTTTTTTAGATTCAGAAAAACCCTGACTTTCCAAGTGGAAATGTTTCCTTAAGGTATGTAAAGTTTCCCCAAAAGAAAAATCCTCAGGGAGAGAAGCAGAAGGAATGGAATCTTCTGCATCAGAGTCCTCATAAGCAGGTACAGACAATTCCTGTTCATTAGAAGAGTCAGAAGAAATAGAATTCTGTTCAGAGGAATCAGTCAATATCTTGCCTAGGCCTCTTAGAAGGGGGGGGGGGTGTTTGCTACCCCTGATCAGAGTAATTAAATCTTCAGCCATTTTGATAATTTGTTTTTTAGGCAGAGCAGCCTGCACATGTGGCCTAGGCGTCTGTTTGTTAGACAGAGATTGAGAGTTTGGCCTTAGTTTTGAAGATGGCGTCAGTCTAATATACAAATCTGTAGGCCTGAAAACATCCTCAGAAACTGGTGCCTGCACAATGGCTCCAGACCCATCCAAGGTAGAGACATCCGCGGGTTCCATAAATGAAGCTTCTCGCGGCATACCGGACTCCGAATGGGTCTCAGTAGAGGCCTGCGAATCAGAAGTAGCGGTTATCAGGGGCTGCGAAAGCACCTCACTGAGTACCGGCGAACTGGCGACTGGCTTAGGAGAAGCGTCATCGGCAGTTTTAGACCTCAATGGCCTGTCTCTTTTTCTTTGTGTTTTTTTAGGTAATCCAGTAGTCGGATTGCTAACTGACAACATTTCTGGATAATTAAAGCATGAGCCAAAATATTTAGAAGCAAAAATGTACTGACATTTGACAGTGCATTGATTAAATAAAGCACAGAACAGACAGCAAGGTACGTTGTGGTCAGGGCCTAGGCAAGGAATACAGTACAAATGGAAATTCTTATGAGGTATTTGCTTCCCACAAGTAATGCAATTATTAACTTTTACTGACATCGGTAAGGAGCAAGAAAAAGTTTCCCCAACAGGGTACTTAGCTTTTTAGTTGAAGACTTCGGATCTGAAACTCAAAAACGAAAATTTCAGGAGTCGGCCGACCGGCACTTGCGAACTGCTTCTGCTTCGGGCACCGTGCGGCAAGAAAGACTGATGTAATGGCATCGTCTGCATGTTTTATACCCCTGACGACCTGAGGTCACGGAAGAAGAAACAGCAACTGACACAGGACCCAAGACTTTGTTAATCAGGCTGACTGAGGGCAACCTGCCAGCAGATTACCCAAATGTAATGACTGCAACAGTGAAACACTAAGAACATCTACTGCTGCATGGGCCAGAAGGGAGTCACTGGCAAGATTCTGGCTTATCCCTTTGTATCTTCAGCAAAAACTTTGAGAACTGGTGTAGAGGGGGAAGTCGTGGAAGGAGAAAAGGTGTACAAGAACTACATCCCCATCCCATGAAGGACATGGCTTCCACCCTCCAAACTTGGATACAAGGGGTCCTAGAGTAGAAAACTTTGAGTTAATGGCTCTGGTAAGAGGAAGTAAGATCTACTTAAGGAGTACCCCATTTGTGGGCTATATCCAGGAAGACCTCTCAGTTCAACATCCATTCGCGAGGGTCTTCTATGGCTCTACTTAGTGGGTCTGTGAGAACAGAGTCCTCTGATGGTATGTAAAGAAACTGCAGGGACAATTTTGCCTTTACTGCCATGTCCCATGCTAGCAGAGCTAGTCTGCGCAACTGGTAAGACCTGGTGCTCCCTGTTTGTTGATGTACCACACGGCCATGTTATCGTCTGTGAAAACCCTAAGGAAGCCTGGGTTCCAAAGGTGGAAGAACACCTGATGAGCTGAAATAAGGACCTTCTTTTCCTTCACATTGATGAGCTCCACTACTTTTTTACAGGGACCATTTCCTTGAACTCATGGGACCTCTTCATGCACCCCAATCTAGATCTGATGCATCTGTATGAAGGTCCTGGGTGGGTGTAAGTGGGCAGAAGGAAACCTCCTGGATTGAGTTAAATTTGATCTTGGCACAGTCACTCACTGGCCTTCAAAATCCATCTCTTGTCCTTTTTAAAGAAGGAACTGTAAAGGTGGAATTGTAATGGTGAATATCTCAAGGGGACTTCAAGTACCACTAAATCTCTCCCATATGTGGGCTGATGAATGGCACCATGGATATTGTGACTGCCAAGTAGCCCAGAGCTCTTAGGACTTCCTTTGCTGGTGTGGAATCCAGAAGAAGCAAAGACTGGAAACAGTTGCGACAGGGACAGTACTTTCTCCTGAGGGAGGAATGCAGTCATCGACAGGGTGTTCAGTCTGCAACCTAAGTAGACTACATCTTGGGACAGAGTCAGAAAAGACTTCTTAAGGTTGCAATTAAAACCTAGCCATTCTAGAAGTGACACAGTGAAACTGAGGTGCAGATGTAGGTTATCCTGGGAGGAGGCCTGAATGAGGTCATTCAGGTAGGGAAATATCTGTGTTCCATGGGTTATGCAAAAGGCAATGGCGGGAAGAAGGCACTGTGTGAAGACCTAAGGAGCAGCAGCTAGACCAAAGGCTAAAGCAGAAAACTGAAGCTACAATGAAAAACAGAAAACCTGAGGGATTTTGTGCAGGTGTGGTAAACAGGGATGTGTAGGTATGCATTCAAGTCTAGAGAGACAAAGAAAGCTTGTGGAAGGGCAAAGAGAAGTGAAGTTTGCAAGGAAGGCAGGTAGAAAGATGACACTTCCATACAGGTATTGAGGCGGGATGAGTTCAGTATGGGCCTCCAAGTACCCTCCTTCCCAACAGCCAGGAAGGATTCTTGGGAGGGGGGATTTTCCTTAGGCCTGGGGTTGGGACGGTTCTACTGTCCCCTAAGACAAAAGGTCCTAGATAAGGGGAAGGGATGAGGTAAACCTGACTGGGAAGTGGAACAGGAATTCTCCTTGAACAGGGATGCCCCCTCCAAGACATTTTATACCCATGTTGGATGATAACAAACCCATTTGTCTGTATTAATTCCCAAACTAGGAGGGACAGAGACAGTCTTTTGGGCAAGGGGGTTTATGGACCTAGGAGGGAGAGGAGAGGCACATGACAGCCAGACAGAGGCTGGTTTACCTGGAAAAAAACACTTTTCTAGGTTTGGATTCTTTGGTAGATTTCTCCTGAAATCTCAGGCTGCTTTCTGCCCAATGTTTTGTGGGCAGGGGTTTCTGCTCCCTTCAAAGGGAAGTGGGCTTGGAAGGACGATTCTTTTGATATCTAGAAAAAGATGGTAGAAAAATCTGTTTGAAATCCTGCATTATTTCTCCTCCTCCTGCAGAGTCTTGAAAAGTTCGGCTACAGCAGGACCAAACAAAAGGTGCCCATGAAGTGGAGAATCCAACAGCTTGGCTTTAATATGTTCAGGAAGGGACTGAAGGTGAAGCCAGGCAAATCTGCGGATAAAAAACAAACTAAAAACTTGAACCAACTTGTGAACGCAATAAAGCAGGCTGGCTGTAGATTTCCCATGTTTACTGTTAGCGCTTTCATCCAAATAAATGCTTGAACTTCTTCAGAAAACAAATACCCAAAGTGCACTACACTTTATACAACAATCAACTGAATGACATAATTAACACAATTAAAATAAATGACAAATTTGCGGATAACTCGACCAGTGGCAACAGCCCTGGAGGAAGTCTCTGTGGCATCACAGCTACATTTAACAGAATGTCTGGTTATCTTGGTAGTCTAAGCATGGACACAACCTGTGCCTTATGCTTGGAATCGTCTACATTAGTCATAGTTTTATTTAAATCCCCTAGAAATGATAAAGGAATTTTGTCATCTGTGTTTGATAATTTAGGTTCTAAAAAGGCCAAGGTGGAAGAGGTGTAGACCTTTTTCCATACATGACCATGACCCTACTGTGACTGTAACACATTAACTGCAGGCAAAAGCTTAGTGGGTTTATCACTGGAGGCAGGGAAAACAGAAGGATCTGCTACAGGGCTTTGTAGAGAAATTTCATATCCTAAGGGAATTTTTAAAACTTAGCAGGCTTTTTGGGAGCTGGAGGCTGAGAATTTGGGTAGGAAGAAGTGGATGCAAAAGCATCCAGGAAAGCCTCTACTGCAGGTGGAAAAGGTGTGGGTTTAGGAGCTCCAATTTCAATTACACTTTTTTCTGTAAATTAGAGACTTAACAGGATATCCATTCAAAATGTTGCATTGTCCTAGTGACAGTTTGGTCAAAGAAAATTTCTTCTGTGGAGGAGTCAGGGAGAAGGTGCCAAACATCAGAAGCAAGCTGTCCAAGGGACTGAATCTGAGATGAGTAAGCAAAGAAATCCTCATTGGATCCGATTCCTACCTTCTCCTCAGAGGAATCATGCTGCTTCCTCGTGTGTGGGGGGGAATCTTGTGAAGGAGTGGCAAGGAAAGAAGGGGGCTTTAAAGACAAAATGGTCTTGTACACATCTTGAGAAAATTCAAGCCATTCCTTTTCCTGGATTGTCAGAGTGAGAGAAACCTGCTAGTTTTGTTTCATTTTCTTTGACACGACATCCACCCTAACAAAGCACAATGATTTGGAACCCTGACAGACCTCTATTAAACTGCCTGGTACAGCTTCCCAAACCAGTATTTGAGGTAATCCCTGTGGGGTGTTCACCCTAGGTTTCTTCTTCTCTACCATCACTGTAGGATCAGTCTTGTCAGATGTGTGGGAAGGAGACACTTCACCAGCCTTTGGTGCGCGCATGGTAGCCGGGATATGAGCAGTTGGACATACCAGAGATTCCTGATGCATCTCAGCAGGAATGGCCAAATCAGACTGGGCAGTTGAAGATTCAGGCCTGGTTTTCCTGATCGTCCTTTTGGGTGAGAGAGGAACATCTAAGAGAGAGGGTTCTGTGATCTTTCTTTCTGTGAGCTGCTTCAGAGTTTAGGTCTCTAAATAAGTACTTAAGGAGGAATCTCAGATTCAAAGGGTTTTTGGAATGAATGATTGGGAGACTTTACTGTTTCTGTAATCCTACTCAGCCACTAAAGAAAACAGGCACTGGGAGTGGAGGCCTTTATAAGGGATCTGCCTACCACAGTCACATATCCCTCTCTTTGCTGAGCTGAACAAATCTGAAGTAAAAAAGCAAGAACAAGAAGGTTACACATCAGGGTACTTAAGGGAATATGTCATAGTAGTGGTAATAATGACAATGTGGTGTTTAGACCAACGGGACTGAAGATTCTGCATTCGGATTGGCACCAAGAAAGTCTGCTTATATACTTCTGCAGGTGGAGGTCATACTCCAGACATGTAGTGCATCAGAAAGGTTTTGGCTTTGGTAATCCAGCCTGACGTCAGGTTACCTCAGAAAACACATCAGTACTGGAGTACTGCAAAAGTGATCCAATGAAGGCCATCTTAAAAACTATAGGTTTGTTACTACGCTGATTCCACTTTCAACACTGAAAAATTAGAAGTTACGTACTTACCATAACTTGGTATCTGTGTTGTCCATTCATTCTTCCTCACAACTAGGTTATGGATCTGAGCCTCGGATCCAACTCTGCCACATTTTTACAGACTTAGGTTTCAGCCTCGAGCTCCTCTAACTAATCACAATGCTCTACACTGTCCTCAAACTCCGGAGATAAAGTTTGCTGTTGCCATTTGTTTAAATGCTAAAGATGCTAAATAAAAAATAAGAAAAGAGAAGGCAGAGGCTCAAACAAGGGAATGCAGTGTCCCTATAAAAAATTCTACAGATCCTCTGGGAAACCATGAGTTGGCGGGATGGCTGGGAGGGAAGGTGAGGAAGAATGAATGGACAACACAGATACCAAGTTATGTTAAGTACATAACTTCTAAATCTGATGTTGTCCTTTTCATTCTTCGTCATGACTGGGTCAGTCTCCAGCTAATTAACTCTCGGGTGGACTCCAGGAAGGATATGCAGGAGGACTGTTGAACCAAAAGAAGCTCTGCCTCTGGAGACAATGACCAATTTGTAATATGTCACAAATATATGAGTTTTTGACTAAGTGGCTGCTGCATAAATATACTCAATGGAAGCTCTACAGGAAAAAGCAGCTGAAGCAGCTATAGATCTGGTAGAATGCGCTTTTGGAGGGCAAAGCAATTTCAGGCCACAGTTGTAATAAATTAGAGAGATACAGTCTGTAATCCATTTAACCAGTGTAACTTTGGATACTGCAAGGCCTAGATGGTTAGGTTAGAAGGACACAAACAACTGATAAGATTTTCTACACTGTTTGTTCTGTGAAAATAAAAACAACTATCTGAGCATCAAGAAGACACAGCAAGCACTCGCCCTTACTGGCAAAATTTGGAAAGACTGACTGATTAATGTTAGACTCCATAGCTACTCTGGGCATGAAAGAAGAATCAGCACGAAGGTAAACCCCATCTTTGTGAAAAATGATACATGGTGGCTTGGATGAAAGGGCCTGAATGCAAGGGCGCCCGCAGGCAGGTGCAAGGGGGTGCACTTGCACCCCCCCTGGAATCGGTGACTAGTTAATCGTATAATTTAAAAAAAGTTGTTTTTTTTTTTGGGCGCGTTCTTCTTTAAGAAGAAAGAAGTCCAGTCGCGGGCGTGCTGACATCATCACGAAGTGCTCATATGTTTCAAGTTTGCGAGCGGGAGCAGACACGGACGGTTTCGGGTTCGCAAGTGGGAACTGAGTCGGACTTCACTGAAGATGGAGGCGGGACATGGACGGTTTCAGGTTCGCAAGCACAATGGACTGATACTTAGGAGCGAGCGGAAAATGACTTTCAGAGTGAGTAGTCGGACGGAAGTGTGTGTGTGTGTGTGTGTGTGTGTGTGTGTGTGTGTGTGTAAAATGCCCCAGGTGCTACATGGTGATGGGTAGAGAATAAGGCTTGAACCCTGTTACCTTGGGCCCAAGTGGCAAGAGCCTGAATTCCCTACCCACCACCATTTGTAAAAATGTTGCAGGTTTTTCCCTCATACTTTTTCTGTTCCTCATAAAATCTGTGTTTTTTGTATTTGTGTCCTTGCAAAGCCAGTGGTAGCATTGTTGCCTGACAGCTACATGTTCTCTGGTTTGATTCTTGGCTGGGGTGCCTTACCTTCTGTGTGGAATCTGCATGCCCTCCCCGTTTTTGTTTCCTCCCATCTTACAAAAACGTGTCTGTCTGGAGTGTTTCTCCCTGGGCCTCTGCTAAAAATTAGCTTTTTTTCCATGTCAGACTTTCCTGGTTAACAAATGTTAAAAAAAATGACACTCATTTGAATATCAGACTTCATATTCTTCAGAAAGTGCATGGTAGCATGGTAACAAAAGCTTTTATTCTAGCAATTTTCTAAGTGTACAAGATGGATATTTGAAATGTATCCCTATCTTTGGGACTGTATTCCCCCCCATTATTGGCTTCATCCAGGTTTTGTGCTAAGGTTGAGAGCTATGGTAAGAACTGAATTCACAGAATATGTCTGGGGGCTATATTCCCCCATTACTGGTTTTGTCCGGGTGTTTTTTGCTAAGAGGTTGAGAGCTATGGTGAGAACTGAATTCACTGAATGTTTGGGGGATGTATTCACCCATTATTGGCTTTGTTCAGGTATTTTGTGCTAAGAGGTTGACAGCTGTGCTATGGTGAGAACTGAATTCATCAAATGGTAACCATTTAAGTTTCAGTCTTCCTCTTTCACAAAACAGCTGATTTGGCATAGTGGTATGTTGCTCTGACGGTTTTGCACAGGGTCTCCTGGGTTCAAGACGTGGCAGCGAAATGTATGGTGGTAACGCAGCATTTTATTCTAGCAACTTTCCAACATTATACAAGCAATGTTTAAAATGTGTCCCTGGTTTTTGGCCTTGAAGTAACTAAATGACAGACATTGAGTTTCAGACGTCATAACCTTCAGAAAAATACATGCTAATGCAAGACTGTCTTAAGTTTATACAAGAACAATTTATAGTAGTGTTTGTATGTTCCCCCAATTTGGCCTTGTCCAGATTTCCTGCATTAAGAGGTTGAGAGGTACGTGCAAATTACTTTGTAGATTAGGAATAACCAAACCTCTCAATTGTCCCCAATTTTGGCTCAAAATGTTGCTCTCCCCTAATAATCCCTCCTCCAAAATGGCAATTTTGGAAGAAAATGTAGAGGGTTTACAATTGTATATAACTGTAATGATCAGAGTTATAGATTACTTTTATTTCAGAAATGCATGTAGATGCTCTTATTTTGTTAGCTGCATGTAGATGCTCTTATTTTGTTAGCTGCTCAAGTTAACAATGTTAATATTAAAAAGGTGTCCCTTTTTTTGACAGGTTCTCAGCTGTATTGTGTGGCAACTTTATATTTTTGCATCACATTTTGGTCCGCTTTTCATAAAATTGTAGTTTTCTAGCAAATTAGTGGCAAGTCATTAAAGACTGAAGTTAGAAAATAATGGCAGACATTTGAGTTTCAGATTTTATACCTTTCAGAAAATTCGTACTAATGCATGATCTACTACTGTTCTATTACCTAAGTTAATAAGAGCAATATTTAAAAATTGGCCTTATTTTTGGGCCTGTGTCCCACTTCTAGTTCTATGTATGGCTTTACCCAGATTTCTTGCTCTGAAGTTGAGAGGTATGAGTGTCAGAGCCATCACTGTCAGCCAGAGACATTTCAAATTATGACATACTTATTGCACCCCCCCCCCCCCCATTGTAGTGGCTCTGGATGTGTCCAAGGAAGGCAAGGAGCAGTTATGCAGTGTAAGTGTGCAGAGTATTCCCCCATCCAAGGTAGATCACAAATACGACCGTGGCTTTTCATCTGTCCTTGATTTTGCAGAATGTTCTGGTTTTCTATCAGATTTTTATACTGTTGATTTACGCTTCTTATTATTCAAGAACTGCATGCTGTCACAGTGCCCTGTTGCTCTGTTTAAGTAGCCATGGTTTAATGAACATCAGGTAAGCTGGTCAGAGATTGTAAGATGCAAGTAAGCTTTAGTAAGCATACTGTTAAAGAATTACCAGCATTGAAAGCCTTTTCGTTGTTGCCATGCAGAGAATATTTACGTAACTAGATAATGTATAAGCCTTGGGTATTGAAATGCGTATGACAGTATTTGTAATAAAAGGACATGATTGCAGTATTTTCAGAAGCTCATTACATTTTATTGGAGACCACTGTCTTATAGCAGTGTCTGTGTGTTAGTACACTTGTAGTTGGGTGGCTTTAATGGTATATGGTAAATAAGCATTGCTACCTTACTTAAAAGCCAAGCCCTGCAACAACTTGGTAAGCTCCACACTGAAGTCAAAACACAATAGCTCTGGTGGGTAAATGTTCTCTGTAGTAATCAAACAAGGCAAATGTGCAAACACAATAGGTAGTGATGAAACTATGCTCTGCTAAAAATGCTTTAATGCACCACATTGCTGAGCTGCAGATCAGTTATCACTGGCTACCAGGATTTCACCCACTTCAGATCAAGCACGGTGCCGTTCAGTGCAACCCTCCCAGAACTAATTCAAGTCTGACCAGAATTATTTGGTGTGTGTGTGTGTGTGCGTGTGTGTGTGCGTGCGTGTGTGTGTATGTGCGTGTGTGTGTAAGAGGGAGGTAGCATACCCCTCAGCTGTCCAGATTTTTGCAGAATGTCCAGATTTTTGCCCCATATTCCTCCTAAAAAGGATTGAAGTCGCTAAATAATGAGAGACATTTCAGTTTTAGACGTCATATCATTTAGAAAAATGCATACTAACACAAATCCTGTTACTCTTGCGATTTTCTAAGTTTGAGAGCCATATTTATAATCTGTCGCTATTTATTTTAGGCTTTGTCCAGATTTCTTGCACTAAGGTTGAGGCCTTGAGGGGTGTAGTATGTTTGTGCGTGTGTGAGAGAGAGAGAGAGAGACAGTGAAATGCCCAAGTTAGAGTTAGCAGGTGGAATTTATTTTCAAGTGCATTTTCAAGGAACTGTGAGTTTTAAGGGAAGCGAAGTTTACTGCTGCTCATGCCAAGTCTATTTACAATGTACAACTGTTTTGTTTAGCAAATGGTATCTCTATTGTGGTATAAAGTTTTAAAGCTATGTTAGTAGCACCACAAGTAGAATACTTGCATCTTAATGTAGAGGCTTGAGGTTCTATTCCTACAGCATGTACATTTGTATGCTGCAGTCCTGAGGATGTCCTCCTTTGGATGAGATGCCTAGGTTCATAGGTTCATACTAGGCTATCTGCCCTGGGGCAATTATAAGCCTAGCCCGATTCTGTATGGCTTATGCCACCCCTTGATTTGAGTATACTGTGCCCTTTTTAAGGTTTAGTTTACTGTGCCTCTGTCTAACAGTGACACGGGAGTAATCCCTGGGTCAAACCTACGATCCCCCATCCACCTATCGAGATTCTTCTTGAAGAGATTCAGTGAGGTGCTCTGCCTCACATGAACTGGAATTCTATTCCACAGCGAAGGGAGCCTCTGGGTTATGAACCTGTCCCTCCAGCAAGTTCTATTTATTTCTGTGCTTAGGTTCAAGTCCCTCGAGCGTGTGGCTCTAAGGGATTTAGATTTACTGAGGTGGAGCATGTCCATTAATTCTGGATTTGACATAGCTTTGTATGTCAGGCATAGATCGCCTCAAAGTAGGCGGTATGCAACTGAGTAGAGCTGGAGTTTTTTAACCGAGCAGCATATGGCATCTGTTTGAGACCCTTGATCCTCTTGGTGAGATACTTTTGGGGTCTTTCTAATTGCTGCAGGTGTCGGGTAAGGTACATCCCAAAAGGGGCATTGTATTCTATGATGGGCCTGATGAGGGATGAATAAAGGGGCACGATTACCTCTCTTGATCTAGATGTGAAACCCTTCATGATGAGGTGGGCTATGTAGAAGGTCTTTCTAACCACTTTGGCAATGTGGTTTTCAAAGGAGAGATTGCTATCAACTTGGGTCCCCAGGTCCCTAATAACTTTCTCTGTACTTAATGGGTTTCCGCCTATGTGGTAATTTGTGGGCACATTGTTTTTGCCAAAGGGTATGACTATACATTTTTTGGCATTTAGCTTTAAACCATGGCACTGGCACCAGTTATCTGTCTCTGTGAGAACTTTTTGAAAGATGTTTGTGTCAGCTGGAGAGTTGATTATGGCGCCCAGTTTGCAGTAGTCTGCGAACTTGGTGAGCCATAGTCCTCCCACGTTTGCCTGTACCTCGGAAAAGTATATACCGAACAAGAGTGGTCCCAGGACAAAACCCTGTGGGACGTCACTTGTGACTGGTTTCGAGTCTGACATGGCTCCAGCAACTCTCACTCTGTGGGTTCTGTCTTTGAGCCAGTTGGCGACCCATCTTGTGACATAGGGGTTTATATTTAAGCTGGATAGCTTATCTATGATGCCTGAGTGGGGTATTGTGTCAAATGCCTTTGCAAGGTCCAGATAGGCTGTGTGGACTACCTTCCTTTCATCTATGGCTTTGGTGACTGTTTCGAAGAAGTCAACCAGGTTCAAAAGGCAGGATCTGCCCTTGACAAAGCCGAACTGGGTAGGATCTAGTGTCTGTAGGTCCCCAATGTCTTTGTTTATGAGCTCCATGATGATCCTCTCCATAGCCTTGCAGACTAAGCTAGTCAGGCTTATGGGGCGATAGTTTCCAGGGTCCGTAGAGGCTACACCTTTGTGGAGTGGGACCACTGTTGCTGTACGCCATTCTGTGGGCACATATCCTGTAGTGAGGCTGAGATTATATAGCTGTTTTATTTGAGGGATTAGTTCCTCTTGGAGTTCATGTAGGACGCAACCTGGGACGCCATCTGGTCCCATGGAAGCAGTGTTTTTTTGCTTTGGAGAGGGCAGCCTTCACCTGAGCATCAGAGATGTTTGGGAGGCAGCCCTCTGCCAGGATAGATACTTGCTCTTTTGGGGGAGAGGGGGTGGAGAAGTTTGCACTGAATCTGTCTGCCAGGATATTGGCGATGTCTGTGGGTTCAGTGTATTTTTTGTCGTTTAGAATCAACTCAGAACAAGTCTGGGAGTTGCATCCCAGGTTCCTAACATAACTGAAAAAAGCCTTATGATTGTCTTTGGTGTCCTGTGCAATTTTTCTCTCGAAGCTGGCCTTGGAGGATTTTATGAGGGATCGTAATTTTTTGCTAGTACTGATAAGAGATGCCTTCCCTATTAGGGATTTTGCTTCATCATGTAGTAGCTTCCTCCTTCTGTTGTACAGTTTATTTATGGCAGGGGTCCACCAGACTGGACGCCTGCCTTTGGATGATTGGGTCTTGGTTTTGTTTGGGATAGCATGATCCCTGCATTCCTGGAGATGTCCGTAGAATGCGCTTATATAGGATTCTGCAGTTTGGGCCATAGTTTCCACTGGCCCTGGGGCCTTGAAGGATTCCACTTCGGTTTTGAGAAGTGAGAAGTTCGCTTTTGAGAAGTTTTTCACTGTGGTTTTCTGGGCTGGGGGTGGGGTCGGGATGTGGACATCCAGTGAAATTAATTTATGGTCTGATCTTACCAATGAGGGATATACTTCTGGTGTGGAGCATAGAGTCTCCATGTTGGTAATGATCAGGTCTAGTATGTTGTCCCCTCTTGTGGGAGTGGTGACTAGTTGTTCCATAGCATTTGAGTTTACAATTTCCAGGAACCTTTGGGCTAAGGTGCTGAGGCTTGAGTAGTGCTCCCAGTCAATGTTTGGGTAGTTGAAGTTGCCCGATATAATGGTGTTTGGAGAGATCTTCAAGTTCTCCAATGTTTTCAGGAAAGCCGAGTGGGATTCCTGACTTTGAGAGGGTGGTCTGTAGGATGCTATAAACTGAAAAGTAGTCTTGCCCACTGTTAGTTGCACATGGATGGTCTCCGATACTTTGTGCAATGCCACTAACCTGGAGGTGTGGATATCCTTGATAAATATGGAAACCCCCCCTCCTTTTGTGGTTCGGTCCGGGTTTTGGGGCCGAAAAGCATGATATGAGGTATAGCCTGGTAGTGCTGGGGTGCTCTCTGGAGCCTTGAACCAGGTTTCTGTCACTGCACAGATATCAATGTTCTCCATACTGAGGAGAGCTTCGAGTGTGTGCATCTTGAGGTTAAGACTTCTGGCGTTAAGCAGCATTACCCTTAGTTTCTTGTTCCTTGTGCTGTCTATGGGGGTGGGTTTGACTTTTGAGCCTTGCCTAAAAAAGGCACTATGGGGGTGGCAAGAGCCTTTGCCAATATCCGAAAGCCCAGTGGTGACAGGTGCAAGCCGTCCCTAGCAAAGCAACGTGGCTTGTCGAGCATGTCATCCCCAGGCTGACAGACACTGGATCCCCTTTGAATGACACCAAGATTTTAGCCAATTGTTAAAATCGATCATTTTGTCTTTGTACTGTGGCATCATTCTAGGTGAGGGTAAGATGCTGCTCAAGGTCAGGGTCATACCAGCCTGGGCTACATGATCAGAGAGCTCCTCTAGGTCTCTTTTCATGTAGTCCAGGGAGGTACGTCTCAGGTCATTCACACCAGCATGTACAATGACTTGAGTCATATTTGTATTTGCTTTGGAGTGACCTGAGTGCTTGCGCTATGTGGCGGATCCTAGCACCAGACAGGCAGCTCACCGTGAACTTCTCTTTATTCAGCCTGGTGAGCGGGACGTCAGTGTGTCTGACAATAGAGTCACCTATTACAAGAGTATCAGGTGTGTTATTCAGCCTTAAGGGCTGTGGCTGCTTGGCACACTGACTTTGTGGGCTATGTGTTGTGCGTGTTTTATTTTGAGGTAGCGTTTGCTTGGATGTCTGCTTTGGAGGTCTCTGTTGCTTACGTAGATTTTTATTTAAAGCCTCCAAGTATGTTTTTGTGTATTTATGTGTTTGGTTCGCTGATGTGGTGGGACTATGTGATACCTAATATGAACCTGTTTTTCAGCCTGCCATCCATTTTCTATTGCAATATACCAGCTTACCATTTTTTTAATTTAACATAGGCAATTTATTCTTTGACGGCAGCAGGCACTGAATTTGTAGATGAAACACAAATATACAGTTGTTTTCTAGCAACAACCTCTTCATTAGTTTCAGATATCTTTAATGTGGAATTATTCAGATTACTTTTACTTCGGCAGAGACTGTGTGTATTGACTGATATTGGTGGATTGTAATGAGTGGCCTTTTATGGTTGAAATGTTCTGAATTGGGCAGTTTGTCATTATTGGTTTGTATATTTTGTTTCATTGCTTACTGGAAAAATGTTCAAAACTAAATTTAAAACACACTCAAACAAGTGTTGCTGTATGATACAAGGGATATAATTCAATTATATATTATATATTATAATTAATACAATCAGGTAAATCAAATAACTTTTGCATGGCCCTAACAGTGTGCAAGGAGCCTATTGCTTGAAAACAGTTCAAAGGTAAATAACCTGCCACTGGCCAGATGTATTTTCTTTGAATGTGGGTTTCAATGCTGTTTCATTGAATGTGAGTTTCAAAAGTAGAGAAGCTTTAATGCCAAGTCTGTTTTCATTGTAAGGCTATTGATTTGTTTAGGTTTAGTAAATGTCTATCAGTGTTTGGGCTATAATGTTTGAAATAAAAGTTGTAAATTAAATCCAACTGCCTGTAATCATTGTAGAACTAAAGCATAAAACAGTGTAGAGATTTGAACAGTGTCTACGGCAAATGGGGAGAAATAGCCAAGTAATGGGACACTGGAATGGCTGTGTGGGCGGGGCTTGGGGTGGGTGGACTTGGGCAGGGCTGTGTTGGCAGGGGGCGGGGAGAGCTATGTGGGTGGGGCTCTGGGTTTGCACTCCCCTGCAAAAAATCCTGTGGGCTCCCTTGCCTGAATCTCTGAGATTCTTTCAGCTGATGAAATAGCCACCAGACAGAGTTTTCCAAGAAAGGTACTTTGTGTCACAATCACTAGCTGGTTCAAAGGGCTTTTGAGTTGAACCTTGGAGTACAACAATGAGATCCCGAGGGGGAGACAGGTCTTTAATTGGAGGTCTGAGAAGGAAGACTACCTTCATAAAAGCTTTGCATAATCTAGACACTGACAAGGGTCCATGAAGAATTATATGACATCTTCTTGTTGGTTTCTTGCTGTTACTTGCATTTACATGCAAGCATACCAAAGTATATTTAACTACTTATTGTGATTAACTAGTCTTATTACTGTATTGTACTAGGTACAATAAATACACAGAGACAACTGCTTCAGTTAATACGCTTTCCATTACATTTTCCTTTTGGATCTATAAGCATGCAACACAGATGCTATCAGCTCGTTTGTTGTTACACTCATATTTATAACAAAAAGTCTGATATTTTTTCTCAGAGCCTGATGTATAACAGTTCTTTCTTTGTATAACAGTTTCCCTTTGTTGCCTTGACCTTAGTTCTTTGTAGTTTGATGATCCATGGAAACTCAGTGTTGCATTATCTGAAATGTGGTGTTCCAGCACTATCTGAAACTTGATGTTATATCTCTTTACTTCGATGATGTCTTTCCAACTGCCATCTGTGCAATTATTTTTAGACTGTTTCTCAATAACATACTCCTTTACACAGATGCCAATATCTAAGCTATGCCAGCACATTTACTACTAATTTTTCAGCATTTTATACTATTTCTAAATTAACCCTTTATATTTCATATTCTTGCAGCTTTTATTCAAGCTAATAATCATCCTAACAGTTTAAATGGAGACAGAATACTATTTTCTTTCAGTTCCCCGTTATTTTATTATTTTCAGGAATGGACTAAAAAAGAAGTTATGTCTTACCATAACGTTCCATGTGAGTTGTTCATTTCGCCTTTTTGTTCTTACATGTGGGTTCGGAGCCGCTTTTCAAGCTCAGACTCTCAGAGAAGCTCGAGACCTAGTGTATATCCCATGATGCTCTACTGTAAATCCCCAGATCTAGTATGCTGCAACCAAGACAGCCTACAGGAAGAAATAGAACTATAGTGTCTACATATCTAGGTAGCTATAAGTTTGTAGAAGGAAGAAATTAGAAGTTATGTACTCACCATAACGTTCCATCTGAGTAGGTGTATTAATTTGTCTGCAACCTGTGGGTTATGGATCCGATATCGGATCCGAACCGGCATGGTTTACCAGCTATGGATCCAAGCTCTCAGCTCCTCCCCTCACCCATAATGCCCTTCTCTACCCTCATGACCTCAGATCGAGTTTGCCAACAGCAAGAACACCCTGAAAAGGGTAACACAACATATGCAGGAAACTGAAAGGCCAGGGGGATAGGAGGGCGGGATGGTTGCAGACAAATGAATACACCTACTCAGATGGAACGTTATGGTGAGTACATAACTTCTAAATCTGAAGTAGGAGATTCATTTGTCTGCAACCTGTGGGACAGAGTCCCCAGCTACCTGAATCTTGGGCGGCCATCATGGAAGGATATTCCGGAGCACCGCGGAGCCAAAGGATGCTCTACCCCTAGATGCAAGATCCAATTTGTAGTGTGAAATAAAGGTATGAGATGAAGCCCACATGGCTGCTGCACAAATATCATCTAGAGGAATCCTAGCCTTAAAGGCTGCCGATGTAGAGACTGACCGGGTTGAATGGGCATGTACACCCTCCGGTGCGGGCCTTCCCGAAGCTTGATAAGCCAATTTGATACATTGTGAAATCCAGCGAGATAATGAGACTTTAGAAATTGGTTTGCCCAAGTTAAATTTAGCAAAGGAAATGAACAACTGGTCGGATTGCCTATGACCAGCCGTCCTGTTTAGACAAAATCTAAGTTGCCTGTGAACATCTAAGGAGTGAAGCTTGTATTCACCTTTGTTTTCATATTTAGGAAAGAAGACAGGAGGTTAATGGATTGATTAATGTTAGCTTCAGAAGCTACCTTAGGAAGAAAGGACGGTTGGTCCTGAGGTAAACACGGTCCGGATGAAAGACCAAGTAAGGAGGTTTAGCTGATAATGCTTGAAGCTCTGAAACTCTCTTGGCCGAAGTAATGGCTACTAAGAAGGCGGTTTTGAAAGATAAGAATTTCAGATCTACCGTAGCCGCCGGTTCGAAGGGGGGGGGGGCGGTCAAGGCCTGGAGAACTAAGGAAAGGTCCCAAGGAGGAACCGCTTGCTTTACAGGGGGCCTGAGAAGAAAAGTACCTTTAAGGAAAATCTTACACAACTTGGCCAACATCAGTGGATTGGAGTCATGACCAATGTGATAATGGGAAATTGCCGCAAGTTGAACTTTGACCATGGAACTGCTGGCACCATCATTAAAAAGAGTGGTTAAGAAATCAAGCACCAAAGGGAGAGGAACTGTGAAGGGGTTTAGGCCTTGCCGCTCCGCCCACAATGAGAACCGTTTCCACTTGCTGCGGTAGACTTTCCTAGTGGATGGCTTATGAGCTGCCACCAGGATTGCCTTAACAGGGGACGAAATACCGGGAGTCCTGATCAAGAGTGGAACTGGAGCAGCCAAGCGGTCAGCTTCAGGTTGTCCAGGTTCGGAGGAGATAAGTGGGATGGATGAGATATCAGATCCGGGATGGGATCTAGAATCCAAGGAGGATTCACCGAGTGAGACCTTAGGAAGGGGAACCAGATCTGTTGAGGCCAAAACGGGGCAATGAGAATCAATCTGCACCCCAACCGAGATGCTTTCTGAAGAACTTGGAGCATCAGAGGCAAGGGGGGATAAGCATAAAGAAGACCGGGTGGCCAAGCATGCACCAGAGCGTCTCTTGGGGGAACCTCTGGGAGGAGGTATGAGAGCGAAAAAACTGTCGCACTTGGTGTTTGAGGGAGAGGCAAAAAGATCGCAACAAGGAGTTCCCCACCGTGCGAATATGCGTTCCGCTACTTGAGTATTGAGAGACCACTCGTAAGGGGTGAGAATGGTACGACTGAGTTTGTCCGCCAGGATGTTGGACCGACCCGGAATATGCGTTGCTATGAGAAAGCGGTTGGTGGAGATTGCCCATTCCCAAACTCTCATGGCTTCTCGACAAAGAGGGTAAGACCTGGTTCCTCCTTGCTTGTTGATATACCAGACAACCGACATGTTGTCCGATTGAATCGCAATTGTTCCCAAGGGAAGAAAGGCCTGAAGTGCTAGAAATGCTAAAAGCACTGCTCTCATCTCTAGAACGTTGATATGCAGTAAGGTCTCTGAATCGTTCCACGTGCCTTGGACGGTCAGGCCTGCAAAATGCCCCCCCCCACCCGAGGCGGGAGGCGTCCGTGGTCACCGTGGCGAGAGGGGGAGAGGCACAAAATGGGCGGCCTCCGTGGAGATCTGGAGAGTGTAGCCACCACAGGAGGGACCGCTTGCAAGCCTTGCTGATCGCAATGGGATGATGCATAGGAAGAGCAAGATACGACCACTGGACTAAGAGTGTCCACTGGAGGATGCGCATATTGAACCTAGCGAGAGGAAGAAGCGCTATAGCAGCCATCATGGACCCTAGAGCCCTCAGGACCAACTCCGCCGGAACTGAGCTTGAGTGGAGAATGGCCCGCACCTGCAGTTGCAGATTTTGAACTCTGTCCGCAGTGAGGAAGGCTTTTAATCTCCTTGTGTCTAACCTGGCACCTATAAAATCTATGAACTGAGTGGGTGCTAGGTTGGATTTTTTTGTGTTTATAGTGATGCCCAGATGGGGAGCAAGATGGAGAAAGGAGTCTCGCGCCAATAGTAGTAGATGCCTTGTTGGGGCGGTAAGGAGCCAGTCGTCCAGGTAGGGAAAGACCTGTACCCCCTGAAGCCTCAGGTGGGCCGCTACCACTGCTAATACTTTGGTGAACACCCTGGGGGCTGTGGTGAGACCAAAGGGAAGGACCCGGAACTGGTAGTGACTGGCTCCCAGCCGGAAGCGGAGAAACCTCCTGGAGCGCCTGTCCATTAGTATGTGGCAGTACGCATCCTTGAGGTCTATGGAGCACATCCAGTGATTTTCTCCCAGAAGGGGGAGAATAGACTGCAGCGTGACCATTCGGAATTTCTCCTTGGGAACTGCCAGGTTCAAGAGTGAAAGGTCTAAAATTGGTCTTAGATCCCCCGTCTTTTTTGGCACTAAAAAGAACCTGGAGTAGAACCCTGATCCGATCTGGTCTGGGGGGACGGGCTGGATGGCTCTTTTCTTTAGCAGATGGCCAATTTCTGCCAAAGCGGCCTCCCACTGACCGGGTGGGACGTCGGGGAGGGACTTCAATTTTGGCAAGTGAAGAAAGGGGATACGGTATCCTCTGGATATGAACTGGAGAACCCAGCGGTCTGATGTTATGGACTCCCATGCCGCCAGGTGCTCCGAAAAACGTCCCCCGACTGCCTCCAGAGTGCAGCAGCCAGGCAACCCCTCAGGGCTGCTGCGCGGGCCGTTCAGAGAAGGGTTCTCTGGACCCGAAGTTCCTGGGAGCCCCTCTGCCCCTAGGGCGGCGTCCTCCCTGTCCTCCTCTGCCACGGAAGGACTGGTTGTCCGGAGCAGGCTGGGATTGCTGCGACTTCCGGAACCACATCTTCTTCTGACCCTTTTGGTTCCTAGAATAGGGCCTCTGGGGTGCAGAGAAGCGGATTCCGACGGCAGACAGCGTCTTCCCGTCCTTCTCGCTCTGGGTCAAAGTGTCGCGAACAGTTTTGCCAAAGAGGGCAGAACCATCGAAGGGAGCGTTCGCAAATGACGCCTTGAAGGGCTCTGAGAAATCGCAATGACGGAGCCAGGCCTGACGTCTAGTAACTAGGCCTGCCCCTGCGGCTCTAGCGGCGCCTTCCGTAGCGTGGGAGAGTAGCCGCATAGAGGTATTGGTGACGGACCTGAGAGTGGCCATGTGGGTGGAGTGCAGCACTTTGTCCTCCTCCGACATGGACTCTGGGGGGGATGCAGCGTATTCTTTAATAAGATCGCGCTGCATCCTAATCACATGTGCCAGATAGTTCAGCGCCCTTACAGAGAAGGTCGCTGAACTAAACATCCGCTTCCCCAAGCGGTCCATCATCCGAGACTCCTTGCTCGGGGGATGGACTGAGGGACTCTCCTGAGCAAGTTCCCTCTTGGTGGCCGCCGTCAACATGGCATCTACCGGAGGCCCCTTACTCCAATGGGCACTGTCAGCCGGGGGACTGAGAATACGGTCGGGCCTTTTAGGGATTGGCTCCACGGTGTCCGGTTCCTTCCACGCCCTGGTGGTAATGAGGTCCACCAGGGCGTCGGCAGGAGGGGACACCCAAGAGGTAGACGGGCCCGCTTCGAATGCCTCCAAGAACACGGACTCGTCCGAGGAAGACTTGGGGGCAGACCACCCCCCCTTATGCGGAGCATTTCCATGATGTCTCCAAATGAGACATCCTCGGGGGGTGACCGTGGGGAGCCTTCCCCTTCCTCCAAATCCGTGTCTTCTGTGAGAGACTCTGGAAAGTCTATGTGCCTCCTTTTGCACGTATGTTTGCGGGGAACATCCTCCGGGGGGCTGTCAGAGGACTCCTCGCAAACAGTAACCTGTTCCAGGGAACAGCTTGGGGCACAGGAGCGGGCTGTCCCAAGGGCCGGATGGTGGAAGCCTGACCCAGTGCAGAGGGAGCGCGGACGGAGCCGAAGCAAGTGCCGGGGGTCCGGAGACCCTCAACAGGGCCCTCTCCACTACATCAAAAGCCGAAGGGGAGCCGACCTCGACCAAAGGATCCGACAATTGGCTCCCCCTCGGATCCGAGGAGTGGATCGGAGCCGGCGCCGAAGCACTCGGATCCGAAGGGGCAGTGCGCTCCGACACAGACGGCGCCGAAGGAGCACTGACCCCCCCCGGACCCGAAGCTCGGATCCAGGCTCCGAGAGGTCGGATCCAAAGCACTCGAAGGCAGGGTCGGATCCGAAGTACCAAGTACTATCGGCGCCGACCCACCCCGGCTCGGCTGCTCGGCTCCAACTGCTCGAACCCGGGTAGCGGGTCGGAGAAGGAGCAATTGGCTTGAAAAAAGGGGTCGAGCTCCCCCCCAGAGGGGGGGGGAGGCAAGAGCACTCCCATCTGCATCTGGGCCTGGATGAACCTTCTCATCATCCGGTCCAGATCAGCGTCTGAAAGGCTATAAGTTGATCTCGACGAGGCTACCGAGGTAGGCCTTGAGTGCCTCCTCGATAGCCTCGAGGGAGATTGGGTCTCCTCCTCCTCAGGTCCCGGTGAAAGACACACTGGAGACCGGAGCCGAGGAGGGGGAGAGCCAGCAGACAAGGAGGCCGGAGGAGAAGCCCGCTTGGCTGGCGGGGCCGAAACAGAGGTCTCGGCCCGCCGCTTATGGTGCTTCTCCCTCTGGTCCTTCTTTCTAGCTTCCCTCTCCTCCGAACCACTACAGGGAGGTTGAGTCCCAGGAGGAGGAGGGGGAGCCGGAGAGGAGATAACCGTGGAAACGGTTACCCCCGAAGGAGCGGAGGCCGGAGCCGAGTCCGGTGGCAAAAGACCAGCCAAGACAAGCTTGGACCTCCGCTCCTTCAATGCCCTGGGGTTGAACCCTGCACAAATGGAACATCCAGAAGTGAGGTGTTCAACCCCAAGGCATCTAACACACCGAGTGTGGCCATCAGCCAGGGAAAGCTTATGGCCACACTCGGTGCACTTGGAGAACACAGCTTTGGGCTGTTCAGACATCCCAAAAGCAAAGAAAGTTACTTAAACTAATTTAAAGTAAAGTAACAAAATCACTCAACAGGCCCAAACACACACTACGCTACCAGCGAGGGGAGGGATAAGTAAAATTAAATTTTAAAACACTAAAAGTAAGAAGAAATAAAAGGGAAACCTACACTTCCACACAACTTTCACACAAAACTTCAAAAAATTAGTACTTTAAGAGTAATAAACTGCACTTAGCTGGAGAACTTAGAAAACACAATCTGGTCACCATGCGCGGCAAACGAGATCTGAGGTCATGAGGGTAGAGAAGGGCATTATGGGTGAGGGGAGGAGCTGAGAGCTTGGATCCATAGCTGGTAAACCATGCCGGTTCGGATCCGATATCGGATCCATAACCCACAGGTTGCAGACAAATGAATCTCCTACTTCAGATCAGTCTGTTCCAGAAGACAGGCTGACCAAAGTCGACCAATCCACCAAGGCAACCAACTTTCTCAACCGAAGGGGGAAGGTGGGCGGGAATGCAAGAACAAAAAGGTGAGATGAACAACTCACATGAAACATTATGATAAGGACATAACTTCTTTATGTGAAGTTGTTCTAACTCGCCGTTTTGTTCTTACACATGGGTAGCGTCCCAAGCACCCTAATCCTGGGTGGCTCACGGGAGAACATTCCTGAGCACAGTGGAACCCAAGGAAGCCCTGTCCCTGGAGGTCCTGTCCACTTTGTAATGAGTGATAAACATGTGAGGTTTTGACCAAGTAGCGGCTGCACAGATGTTATCCAAGGGCAAACGAGCTGCATGAGCTAATGATGCAGAAACAGCCTGGGTAGAATGGGCTTTAACGTTAGTTTTTAATGGTTGATTAGTGGAGGAATAAATGAATTTAATGCAGTCAGAAAGCCACTTGGATAATGTGATTTTTGATACTGCAAAACCTTTCTTACTCTATGCGCAAGAGACAGAGTTGATCCGATTGTCTGAAATCCTTTGTCCTATCCAGGTAAAATCTCAATTGTCTGTGTACATCCAGCTTGTGTAACATATATTCCAGTCTGTTGGTATCGTGCCTAAAGAAGGTTGGAAGCTCAATGGACTGATTTAAGTTAGTCTCTGAACAGACCTTGGGAAGGAAGGTAGGGCTAGTCCTGAGGGAGACCCTATCAATGTGAAAAATCAAATATGGGGGCTTAGAGGACAAGGCCTAGAGTTCGGAGACCCTACATGCAGATGTAATGGCTACTAGAAATATAGTTTTCCAAGACAGAAACATTTTGCCAAGACAGAAACATTAAGTGACATGATGAGGCAGGTTCGAAGGGGGCGAGCATCAATTGGGATAAAACCAGATTCAAATTCCAGGGAGAGACAGGTTGTCTGACAGGCGGTCTGAGATGGTGGGTCCCTTTTAAGAATGCCTTACATAGTCTATGAGACATGATGTTAGACCCGTTAAACCCTACATGGAAACTGGAAATAGCAGCCAATTGAACTCTAATGGTGGCAGCAGCTGTGCCATCATGGAACAAGGAAGACAAGAACTCTAAGATGGTATGAATAGGTGCCACATAAGGGTCAATGTCATGATGAGAAGCCCCAGTGAACAAATTGTTTCCATTTGCTATTATATAGCTTCCTGGTAGACAGTTTATGAGAGGAAACTATAATATGTTGGACCACGGGAGACAAATCTTGAGACCTGGCTAAGATGGGAATTGGAGCAGCCAAGCTGTCAAGTTTTAGGGAGATGAGGGAGGGATGAAGAACTCCCGACGAATGAGTCAGAAGATCTGGCACTGGGTCCAGGATCCATGGTTCTTCCACTTGATACTTCTGCATGAAGGGGAACCAAATCTGCCGAGGCCAAGACGGGGCTATCAAAATCTCAGTTCTTCCCAGACTTTTGGCTTTCTGTATGAATTTGGGAATTAGGGAAATTGGTGGGATGGCATATTGGAGGCCCGGGGGCCAATCGTGTACAAGCGCGTCCCTCGGGTTGCTCCTCCCATTGGGGGATAAAGGGCAAAGTAGCTGCTGCATTTGGCATTCATCGGAGATGCAAATAGGTCGCAGCAAGGCTGGCCCCATCTGCGGAAAATCTTGTCCGCCACCTGTTTGACAGACCACTCGTGAGGCAACAGCATGGTGCTGCTTAGCTTGTCCGCTATCACGTTGGATACCCCGGGATGTGCGTTGCTATCAGAAAGCGTCCGGTGGATACAGCCCATTGCCAAATTCTTAGGGCCTCTCGGCATAAGGGATACGATCTGGTTCCCCCTTGCTTGTTGATGTACCAGACTACTGACATGTTGTCCGTCTGGATAGCAATTTTACCTGAAGGAAGAGAGTCGTGAAAGTGTTGCAACGCCAGGAACACCGCTCTCAGCTCTAGGACATTTATATAGAAATGTGATTCCATGTTTGACCAAGTGCCTTGGACAGTCTTTCCCTGAAATAGCCCCCACCCCACCGTATCAGGGAAGCATCCGTGGTCACTGTGGCTGTGGTTTAGGGAAGAACAAAGGGACGTCCGATTATCACTTGGTCGCTGTTCAGCCACCAATTGAGATCCTTCTTGCAAAGATTCGTTAACCGGATCTCGTGTGACATGGGCAGTCAGTAGGACCACTGTGCGAAGAGTAGTCACTGGAGTATCCGCATGCGCCCTAACGGGACTGCTATGAGTGTGGCTGCCATTGTGCCCAATACCTGCAGTATCTGGAACGCAGGAGCTTTGTTTCGGACCAACAGACTGGATAATTGACTTTTTAGAGATACGATTCTTGCTTGAGGCAACCTGATCCTTGAATTGACTGTGTCCAGTTCTGCTCCTATAAATGTAATATGCTGCGAGGGCGATAACGCAGATTTTTCGAAATTTAAGGTTATGCCCAACTGGTAACAAAGGCTTATGGTGTAGTCTCTTGCTTGGATTAGTTGATGCCTGGAGGTGGCGGTGAGGAGCCAGTCGTCTAGATATGGAAACACCCGGAATCTCAAACTTCTCAGGTGAGCCGTGACCACTGCCATACATTTGGTGAACACCCTGGGGGCTGTGGTGAGACCAAAGGGCAGGGCTCCGAACTGGTAATGACTGGCCCCCAGCCGGAAACGCAGGTGATCTCTGGATGATCTGTCCATTTTGATGTGGTAGCATGCATCCTTGAGATCTATAGAGCACATCCAATCGCCCGTTGCTAAGAACGGAAGAATCGATTGAAGCGTGACCATCCGGAACTTTTCCTTCTTGACGAAGGTGTTGAGTTTGTTGAGGTCCAGTATGGGCCTCCAGTCCCCTGTTTTCTTTGGAACTAAAAAGAACCTTGAGTAAGTTCCGGATCCTATTTGATCTGCCGGGACTGGCTGGATGACTCTTGTCTAGCAGTTTTCGGATTTCTATGGTTGCTAGCTTTCTCAGACTGGGTGGAACATCTGGAATCCTTGTACATATGGGGGGGGGGGTTTGTAAAGGGAATGTAATAACCTCTGGCAATGATGCTTTTTACCCAAGAATCCGTTGTAATGTTTAGCCAGGCGTTTGCGTAGAAAGCCAAGCGACCCCAGACTGCCTCCAGAGAAGGACAGCCGGACTTCCTTTCAGGAACGCTGATAGGGCTTACCAGAAAACTGTTCTCTGTAGCCCTGGTTCTGCGGACCACCTCTGCCGTTTGGACGGCGTCTTCTGTTTCTGCCCCCTCCTCTGCCCGTAGAGGGGGTATCAGTAGGTGTGGATTGGAAAGCTCCTTGGGGTTTTCGGAACCACATTTTTTCACTTCGTTGCCCTTTGGGGTACGGTCTAGTTGGAATGAAAAAATGGACTCCTACAGCAGACAGAGTCTTTCTTTCTTGTTCACACCTAGTAAGTATCTCCTTAACTTTGGGTCCGAATAAAGCGGACCCCATCGAATGGGGTACTGACGAAGGAAGATTTGAAGGCTTCTGCAAAGGAGCAAAGGCGCATCTAGGACAGTCTCCAAAGAGCTATCGCTGAGCCTGCCTCCCTACTCAATCCATCGGCAGCATAAGAAATAGTCGCATGGATGAGTTTACTATCGAAATGAGGGTGTTGAGTTGTGCAGTCATCTTCTCAGAAACTGCATCAGCTGTGTTACCCTGGAGAGCATCTCCCAACTCTTTAAGGAGATCTCGTTGAAGGCGGGTAAAATGTGTCAGGTAGTTGAGCGACCTCATGGAAAATGCCACAGAACTAAATATGCGTTTCCCATACCTGTCCATTGTCCTAGAATCCCTATTAGGAGGATGGACAGAAGAAGAGGTTTCCGACATCTCTTTCTTGGTGGCTGCCGCCACCACCATGGCATCAACCGGGACTCCCTTTGTAAGAAAAGCCTTGTCAGTAGGGGAAGTAATAAACTTGTTGGGCCTCCGAGGGACCGGTTCCACTGAGTCAGGGGACTCCTACGCCCTTCGAGCAACCAGCTCCATCAATTCGAAGGGCGGGGTAACCCAGGAGGTGGATGGTTGAGATCAAAGGCCTTCAGGAGGACCGACTTGTCCTCAGTAGGGGCAAGGGACTGCCAATCACCCCCTCTGTCTTAAGACTTCCAAGATGTCTGCAAATGAGACATCCTCTGAGGGGGGATCGTGGGGACCCTTCTGATTCCTCCAAGTCGTTATCTGATGTCAGGGATTCCTGTGGGGAATCCAAGTGCCTCCTCTTGCACAGTCTCTTCCTAGGTACTTCATCGGTGGGAGCGTCTGGTGACGTCCCTAGAGAGGAGGGGCCACCCAATGGGGATACCTGAGGCCCTGGATCTCGACACTTGGTGGGGACCTGTGGGGAAGAGGTAGAATGAGGCCCTTTAAGGGGAGGGGAAGACAGATCCGAGGAGGTAGTGGTCTTAGCAGACATGACCTTCCTCATGGCATCAAAGGCACCAGAATCTCGGTCAGAGAAGTCTGTCGGCTCCGAAGATGCCGGCAGCTCTCCCCGAGCCGAGACCCCCCGCTCCAATCCAGAGGACAGAGCCGAAGCCATCTGCGCTGAAGCCCCGAGGGGAAGGGAAGGAACCGAGGTATCGGTTCGACTCTCCACCCCGGAGCCAGCGAGGGACTGTCGGCCCAGAGACTCCCCGGTCGGAACAGAGGAGATCAAGGTCGATGGAGCAGAGGGAGGTGGATCAAACCTCGGCTCTGAGGGCTCTACCAACATTGCTTCCGCCTGCCCCGGCTCAGAGAGCTCAATAAGCTTCGGAGAAGGAGGGGGAGAAATTATGGCTGGGGTTTCAGGCTTCGAAGCAGAGTGGCTCGAAGCGGACAGCATTTTGGCCAGGGCCGGGTTCTCTAAGAGCCTCTTAACCACTCGGTCCAGGTCCACATCAGAAAGCCTCGAGGAATGCGTTGAGGGATGGGTCGAAGGAGCCGAAGATGGTATCGATTGAAGAATTGGAGACTGAGGAGTCTCCAATATCGGATCCACAACTGGGCTCCGAGGTAGAGGATCGATACACGGCTCCAAGGGCTGTGGAGCTGATGCACGAACCATAGTAGAGGAACTTGGAGCCGGTGGCTTGGGCTCCAAGGATCCCTTGGAAGACTTCGACCCCTTCGAAACCTTGGAAGAGAGGTCGGCTTTGTCTAAAGTAGCCTGAAAATCAGGCTTCAGAAGTCCCCTATCTACCAGCTTCCTGCACCTTTCCAAGAGAACCCTGGCGCTAAAGGAGTGGCAGACAGAGCACACCTCTTGTAGGTGAACAGAGCCCAAACAGTACACGCAGGTGGACTGGTATTCTGTAACAGACATCTTTTGACCGCACCCACACCTTTTGAATCCTGACTTTTGTTTCACAGACATATTCAACAATAAAAATTCTAAGTACAACAACAAAACAGTGTAACTATTACGATAACACTAATTTAACTCAGAACTAACTTGTTATAGGATATATGCAAGTATATAAGTAAATACCTATAGATTACAAAGGATAAAGGAGAGCACACACAAAAGTGACAGAGCCCTGTCACACCCAAACAGAAAAGAGAGGCCTAACAGCCCTGAATAGAACTACTTCAAAAATTTTTAAACTAGAGTTAAACAGGCAAAAGCCCAATACTATAGATAACACTTCTAATTTTTAACGCTATATAATACTAGTATAGAAAAAACTTCTATTAAAATTGAAAAAATTAAGTCACTGGCCCGAGCTTCCTCAGATGAGCTGTAGATCCGTTGCAGCGGCAAACTAGATCTGAGATTTACAGTAGAGCATCATGGGATATACACTAGGTCTCGAGCTTCTCAGAGTCTGAGCTTGAAAAGTGGCCGACTCTGAGCCGAGGGATCAGCTCCGAGCCCACGTGTAAGAACAAAACGGCGAGATAGAACAACTTCACATCTTCAGTTAAAGAAAAGACTGCATTTGTTTCATCAGCATTGCTATTTACAGCATTTACCACTTTGCTCATATTTACAATCATAACTTGTTGAGTTATTGCAATTCTTTGTAACCTGCAGCATATAAAACAATTTTAAGCTGTCATTATTATTATTACATCCTGTGTTGGTAGTTTTAGGGGTATTAACCAATTTGGTCCCAGATGATGACTACTTTGTGAATATGCCTTACCAATTATGGGCAGTGTCAGCTTTTGTTTTTGTCTTTTACTATAAACACTGGGTTATACAAACTGTGGTGCCACTTAAACATTTTGAAGTTTGAAGACAATATTGCTAATTTACACAACATTTTGTTCAATTTACAAATTTAGATACATTAGTACTAAATTGTAATCTGTCTATCAAAGATACCTGTAATGACTTACTAAATAATAGGATTCTCTTGTGCTTGTACTTGTAAATGTACAGAGATATCTTGTTCTACTAGTTTTTATACCATGCTATTTTAAATCTGCATTTGGTATCTTTAAAACTTGGAAATGTAATATTCAAGTGCAATATTGTTTTTTTTGGTATTGTTGTCCTATCATAGTTCAAGGGGACAGTATTTTTACAATTTGATCTGTATGAAGTATTGGCCTGTTCAATCTGTATGAAGTATTGGCCTGTTCAAAATGGTAAGTATTTTAACCCACGGTCCTTTTTTTTTTGTATTACTGTGTTGTTTATACAAACAGAGTATTGGTAGAAATCTTACCCTTTTTTTCCCCTGTTGAGTTTATTCTTATTTTTGTGTTACTGTCTACACACGGTTAAATTTTTGCATGACGTCATTCCTTGTCAGAACTTACATTTTTGAGGTAATGTATAGCATCCAATAGACATAGAGCTGTTTATTGAAATGTTTATGTCAGACTTTGATTTTTTCTCTACTTTTATGTATGCCTGACATTGTTTAGCTAACCATGCTGTTATATTTGTGTTAAATGTTATTTTACCAAAGGTACATGTTGTATGCTTTTTACAACTGAAATTGTCTTGTGTTCCGTTTTGTGGAGCATTTTCAAGTTTTATTCATGAAATATTGGAATTCCCTCTGCTTTGATGTTCAGAATGATGCAAATAAAATGCAGAGGTCTGTGTTGAATGCTGTGTGCCTTGTCTCACAGCTGCATTTTTATCTACAGTCCTTAAAGTATGTTCTAGACACTGAACATTCAACTTGTCTCAAGCTGTACCAGAATATACGTATGCACAGAAATACATGTATTTAACTAACTATATTATTCCTACATATATTACAGCAACAGGTGTATATGCATCTAACTAGCAAACAGATGTGCACATGCATTTATACATTTTTGAACATAACTACCACTGTATACATTCCCTCTATTTTATTTTAAATACAAAACTGCCTACATCAGTATGTCAAGTTATATGGTTATTAACTAGATACACATTGGGACACAAAACCTTTCGTTTTGTTTTGATACAGCAAGTTAACACAGTTATATACTGTCAACACAATGATGACAACCATTACTATTAGAACTGGATGAATCTGAATATGACTCTATACAGTGATGTCCTATACAGTAATTTATTGACAATGCTTGAGGATTTTATTGCATAGGCATTGCAGTCTTGTTTTTTTGAAAAAAAACATGTTACAACTGTCAAGCTTTGACTTGTTACTCTATTTACACAGAGAAACCATTTACTGTATATACTGTACAGAATGCACTTGCTTGTACAGATTGTTTTTGCATTTGTATACACATGGCTGTAATGTACACTCAGTCTAGTTTCCAAGCCTAGCATTAAACTTCTTATTCTTTCGGCTTTTCCCGGTTTGGGGTCGCCACAGCGGATCACCTGTCCGCTCATGATTGGCAGTGGAGTTTTTACGGTGGTGAGTTGCCAACCCAACGCCCAACCTTCCACAGAAGGCACACATATGCACACACTCACGCCTAAGGGCCAATTTAGTGTCCAATCCACCTACAGCACGTCTTTGGGATGTGGGAGGAAACTGGAGCACCTGGAGAAAACCCACGCGACCACAGGGAGGACATACAGACTCCACACAGAAGGCACCCCTACCGAGGATCGAACCGGAGAACCTCTTGCTGTGAGGTGGCAATGCTAACCACTGCACCACTGTGGCGGCCCTAAGCTCAGCATTAAACTGAAGCCTGCTAATTACATTACTTTTTTGTATTACAACTTTGCCTTTTGATTTGGTCATTATTAAAAACAGAAAATATTTTTATAAAGCTTTTGCTGTTGCTTATACTGTCAAAGTTGTAATAGGAATTGCTTTTACCCATTTTAAAAAGTTTACTGTTACTAGTAGCTATTTGTACCCTCCCTTTTTGTAAAGGGACCTGCATAATTTACTTTAACTGCATACCATAGCCCATGTACTGACTGTACTCATAGTATTTACTTGCAAACTTTTGTTGTTTTTGCTTAATGCTGCACGTGAATACTTAACAATAATGTTTTAGAAAAATGTAAGCCATTTGGCCTGGTGACCAGTCTTGTTTCCTTGACCTTATAAATTTCAGTACCAGTAGCATTTTATTTTATACAACATTCCTTGTAACTACCCATTCCAGCCTGGATAGATTTGAGCTCACATACTTTTTTCTTCCTGCGCATTCCAGAAGTTTAACTCATAGCTCCTTTAGCACTTACTCGTACCTTCAGTCATTCGTTAATACACTTGCAACTTGATATTAGAATGCAGTTGTAAAACTCTTAATTTGCCTAACTATGCATAATATTGCTTTAAAATACTGTTTTTGTTGGAGTCTGAGCTATTTTTATGCTATCATACGATTACAAAATATTGTAAGAAATAAGAGATACTGACTTAACTAACACATGCTTAAAACAAATATATTGACATGATTTACATTTGCTGTTCATAGGTAGGTACTAGGCTATCTGCCCAAAGGCATTTATAAACCTAGCCGGAATGTGTTGGCTTTCGCCGCCCCCTTAGATTAGTTCCCTGTGCCTCTGTCCAGCAGAGCCACTGAAGTGATCCCCTGAGTAAACTTCCTGTTTCCCATCCACTCGTCAAGGTTTCTCTTGAAGAGGGTTAGCGAGGAGCTCTGCCTAATGTAGATTGGAATCTTGTTCCAGAGCATGGGAAGTCTCTGGGACAGGACTCTATCCCTCTATCACGTCCTATTTGTTATTGTGGTGAGGTTTAGATCCCTAAAGCGTGTGGCTCGAGGGGATATGGTTTTCTTTAGGTGGAGCATGTCCATGAATTCTCGGTTGGACATGGCCTTGTATGTCAGGCAGAGACCACCTCTGAGTAGGCGGTTGTCTGCCTTTTGCTGCACTTTAGGTGAAAAGAAAATACATGCATGTCAGTCTTGTGACGTCATGTCTTGACTGCGTTTAACTACTCTCATTTGATTTTTATACTCTAGAACTGTTTTGTTATATGAAATGGTTTTAAAATCACCATTTAAGTGCCTTGCTTTAACTGAATGAAAGTTTGTGCTGTGTACCCTTAACCATTTTCCAAAAGTAGAATAATACATCGTAAATTATTTCTTATCAGCGTAGTTAACTGCCGTTGCTTTAACTCTTTACTAACCAGATTATTCTGTTCTGCTGACTTTAAAGCTCTTATGCACTTTTGAAAAAGTGTTTGCATATGTTGTCTGAACTTTTTGAACTCACTCTGACTGTGTCTTAGACGTTTATTAAATCTTTTTGTCAGTTCACTATGAACCTCATCTCTGTTTTTATCTGTTTTGTAATGTCCAGTGCTTTTATGTCACTTCTGTCTAGCAAGATGGACAGAAGATTTTGTAAATAACTGACTTGACTGACATTGTAACTCTGAAATTAACATTTTACATGTGGTGACAGGACATAATGCATCTGGTTGTTTACCATTACTTTTATGACATTGCACACAGAAAACAGTTTCATATAACTTGCACAATAAATGTTTACGGTCATAAAAATGATGTCGCTTTTTAAGATACCAGTCAAACGTACATAAAGCATTGACATGAACTTTACTTAGTAAAGTACTACATGAGTTAGTTATGTTTATACCAATCTTTAAATTTTGACCATACATGTGCTGGACTATTATTACTGTCTACCTGGAAGGTAGTCTTACACTTTAGAGTTCTTTTGTTTATGGCAGCCATGCTGTAGAATGAGAAACAAAAAGATAATTACCAGTTTCTGTGTGGAAGGTGGCCAAATCTTCCGTCGAGAAAGCGTGGAAAGTCCTTCGTTGATTCTCCCAAAAGGTGGTCAAACACAGCTGGCAGATTCAGCTGTGTGAATGTACAGGCCCTGTGGAATCTGCAGAGATGCAGTATTCTGCTACTGAATACTGTGCATAAGAAGGAGGCAGACGTTTGCACTGAAACAGAACGTACTAACTGAATAAAATAAAAAATAAGCTGTAGTTGTCACAATAAGAAACCATTCGGTCCGTCAACTGTGGCTCACCATTGAAAAATTATATGATGTCTTCTTGTTGGTTTCTTGCTGTTACTTGCATTTACATGCAATCATACCAAAGTATATTTAACTACTTATTGTGATTAACTAGTCTTATTACTGTATTGTACCAAGTACAATAAATACACGGAGACAACTGCTTCAGTTAATAAGCTTTCTATTACATTTTCCTTTTGGATCTACAAGCATGCAACACAGATGCTATCAGCTCTCTATGGCAAATTCCCAAAGCTTGTTTACTGTTACACTCACATTTATACCAAAAAGTCTGATATTTTTTCTCAGAGCCTGATGTATAACAGTTCTTTCTTTGTATAACAGTTTTCCTTTGTTCCCTTGTCCTTGGTTCTTTGTAGCTTGATGATCCATGGAAACTCAGTCTTGCATTATCTGAAATGTGGTGTTCCAGCACTATCTGAAACTTGACTTTACATCTCTTTATTTCGTTGATGTCCTTCCAGCTGCCATCTGTGCAGTTTTTACAGACTTTGTTTCTCAATAACACACTCCTTTACATGGATGCCAAAATCTAATAAGCTATGCCAGCACACTTACTACTTCTTATTTTTCAGCATTTTATACTATTTCTAAATTAACCCTTTATATTTCATATCATTCTTGCAGCTTTTTATTCAAGCTAATAATCATGCTAACAGTACCAATGGAGACAGAACACTATTTTCTTTCAGTCCAGAGGAGTCTCCAGCATGAAAACTGCAGATGGCTGCCAACTGAAGCATGACTGTAGAAACACTGGCCTCTTCCTCGAAGAGAAGTAAGAAAAAGAAGGATGGTTGAAAACAAGCTGAAACTGAGAAAGGATCAATATTCTGTTTAGGGGCCCACATGGAAAACCTTTTCCATTTGCTTTTGTATACCTTCTTAGCTGAAGCTTTCTGAGAAGCCAAAACTATATCATGAACAAGTGAAGAGAGCCTGGTCCTTTTAATAATCATGAGAATTGCAGAAACCAAGCAGTCACTTTGAGAACAGCGAGTGGCTAAATTAAGGTGTAGGCCTTCCAATGGATGAAAAAGGAGATTCTGTTTGGGCTCCAGTATCCATGGAGAATATTTTAGGTGAGACCAGAGGAAGGGGAACCATATCTGATGAGGCCAGTAGGGGACAATGAGGATTACTAAGATCTCCAATCTTTTTGCTTTCTGCAGAAACTTTAGGATCAGCGGTAATGAGTGATAAGCATAAAGGAGACCAGAGGGCCAATCGTAAACTAGACCATCTCTTGGGGACTCACCTGGACGGGGATCAGAGCACAGTACCTGCTGCACTTGTTCTGTGGGGATGCAAATAGACCGGAGATGGGGTAGCCCCATAGTCTGAAAATCAGATTGGCTACTGATGGATTGAGGGACCACTAGTGCAGGGTCAAAATGGACCTGCTGAGTTTTTCTGCCAGAACACTGGACTTCCCCAGTATACGAGCTGCTATAAGAAATCAGTCTGAAGACATTGCCCATTCCCAGACCATTATGGTCTACCTGCACGGATGATATGAACAAGTTCCTCTTTGTTTATTGATATACCAGACTACTGACATGTTGTCGGTGTGAATTGCAATAATTCCTAAAGGGAGAACATCCTGAAAAGCTTGCACCTTTAAGGAGGAAAGTACAGTTGTGTACCTACCATAAATGTAGATGTTAGGGTGTATTCACTGTTGCAGTCATTACACTTGGGTTATCCTGCTGGCAGGCTACCCGCAGTCGGCCTGAATTCCAAAGTCCTGGTCTGGCGTCGGTCGCTGTCACCTCTTCCCTGGTGTCAGTGCGCCAGGGGTATAAAAGATGCAGCCGACACCATTTTCTTCAGTTTTTCTTGCCCCAGATGTCAGGTGCCCCCAAAAGGGTAGGCTAAAATATTCCGATCATAAAAAAGCATGCACATAATCTTCATCTATAAGCAAATACACCACATAGGTTGCATAGAATAGAGAAGTACAGATAGGTCCCAGCAATGAAAGGGGGATGGGGGGGAGGGTAACCTGGACTGCAACAGTGAATACACTCAAACATCTTCATTTATGGCAGGTACACAACTGTACTATGTTCATCGTGTTTCACTGTTGCAGTCATTACACTTGGGTTGAATCCCAAAGCTGAGGTTGGGTGGCTAGGCCTAAACAGAATCAGGAGTGGCTATGAGGCCCTGCAGAACTGCAGTGGCAAAGCCTGCTCTGGATTTAGAGTAAAGAGGTAAGTGATAGTGCTTTGTAAAAGTGTGCACTGAAGTCCAGGTTGCAGCCTCCAAAATGTCCTTGGTTGGTACTTCTCTGAGGAAGGCTGCTGAAGTGGCTGCAGCTCTGGTAGAATGTGGCCTAATGCCCTTAGGCACTGATTTGCCATGTTGTGAACAGTAGAAACGAATGCAGTGGCCTATCCATTTTGAAATAGTCTGCTTTGAAATAGCTTTTCCTTGTGATCCTGCAGCATATGCCACTAAGAATTGCTCAGTCTTTCTGAAAGCTTTAGTTTTATCCAAGTAAAAGCGTTGCTGTCTGTGTATGTCCTAAGAATGCAGAAGTCTCTCCCCCTTATCCTGTGGGTTTGGATAAAAGGTAGGCAAATGTGTGGTTTAGTTAAGGGCCACACTGGACACTACCTTAGGCATAAATGTTGGGTTTGTCCTTAGAGAAACCCTGTCCGGATGGAAAATAATAAAAGGTTCCACAGCCATTAATGCCTTTAACTCTGAGACTCTTCTTGCTGAAGTTACTGCTAGGAGAAGAGCTGTTTTCCATGATAAGTATTTTATCTCAGCTGTATTGGCTGGCTCAAAAGGAGGCAGTGTGAGTTTTTCCAAGACAAAATTGAGGTCCCATGCAGGTATTGATGCTCTCCTTGGAGGTCTTATGTTTTTGGCCCCTCTGAGATACTGCCTTAGCAGTGGATGAGAAAAAATAGGTGGGTCCGTATTGTAATGAGCTGAAATGGCAAAGGCATGGATCTTAATTGATGAGAAGGATAGGCCTTTGTCCAGCATCTCAGTTAGGTATTGTAAAATCTGAGGAATATTTGGTACAACCGTGTCAATTCCATGTGCCTGGTTCCAAGCACAGAATATCTTCCATTTTTCTGCATAAGATTTTCTGGTACTGGGCCTCCTGGCCTCCAAAATAACATCCATCACTGCTTTAGAGAGAGGTGTGTTCTGAAAGTTTACATTATCCGCCATGCAGCCAGATTTAGGGTTCTGAGTTGGCTGTGTAGGATCTGATTGTTTTGTTGGGTCAGCAAATGAGGAATTTGAGGCAATGTCCAGGTTGGGCCTTGAGACAAGCTCTTTAGGATTGGGTACCAGTGCTGGCGTGGCCAGTCTGGGGCAATCAGCATCATTTTTGGCTTCTCTTGTCTGACCTTTAGGAGTACCTTGGGGAGGAGAGGCAGAGGAGGGAAGGCATATACTGTAAGGGCTTTCCAGCTGAATGAAAGGGCGTCCACTTTCCATGCTTGTTTGTGATAAGTCCGAGTGCAGAATCTCTGTAGCTGGCAGTTGTGAGGGGAGGCAAATGGATCTATGTCTGGGCATCCCCATTTCCCTGTTATCATGCTGAAGATTTGTGGATCTAGTTTCCACTCGTGAGGATCCATGAGGTTTCTGCTTAGTTAGTCTGCCAAAGTATTTGTCTTTCCTGGCAGGAATTGTGCTTGCAGGTGTACTTGATAAGTCAATGCTGTGTTCCACAAAGTCATGGCTTGTCTGCAGAGGGGGTAGGAATGTGTGCATCCTTGCTTATGTACCACATGACTGTAGTATTGTCCGTCTTTATCAGCAGTTGTCCTAGATGAAGTAGGTCCTTGAAGGCTGTCAGGGTATTCTGTACAGCTAGCATCTCTTTTTGATTGATATGAAGATGCATTTGGCTTGTGAGCCATGTACCCTGAATACATTTTCCTGCCATGTGTGCCCCCCCAGGCATAATCTGATGCATCTGTTGTTAGTGTCTGCCTGGCTGTGGGTAAAGTGAATGGCTGTCCCTTGTTGTGGTGACAGGCCTGTGCCCACCATCGAAACTCCTGTTGCAGGCAAGGAATGAGAGTAATTAATGTTTCCAGGCTGTGGCAATGTTGAGTCCAAACACTTTTTAGATACCATTGTAGTTTCCTCATATGCAGTCTTGCATATGGAATTAGTAGAATGCAGGATGCCATGTAGCCCAGAGCCTGCAGAATTTTTCTTGCAGATGACTGGGTCTTTGTTGCCATGTTTTTGAAGTAAGAAGTCAGTTGCCTTTGTTTGTCTGGTGTGAGATAAGCCATCTGGGGCAGTTGTATTTAAGCTTGCACCCAGGAATATTATCTCTCGAGAGGGTACTAGTTTTGATTTATTTTCATTTACTGTGTACCCTAGGCAAATTAGTAATCTTTTTACGAACGCCAGATGCTTTAGTAGAATGTCTTTGGTCTCTGCTTGAATAAGGCAGTCGTCCAAGTAGGGATATATTTGAATTCCTCTGTCTGCAAAAAGCAATTACTGGTGCCAGGCATTTTGTGAAGACCCTGGGCACAATAGATAAGGCAAAGGGCAGTGCAGAGAATTGGTAGTGCATTGAGCCAGCTATAAATCTGAGGTATCTTCTGCAAGATTGTCTGATTGGGACATGCAGGTATGCCTCTTTTAAAGTCCAAAGTTACAAGCCAAGCCTTCGTGCCCAGCATGGGCAGAAGCTGCTGCAGAGTCCACATTTTGAATTTTGGAACATCCAAAAAAGTATTTAGAACAGACAGGTCCAGAATTGGTCTCCAGGCTTTGTCCTTTCTTGGTACTAAGAAAAGTCTTGAGTAAAATCCTTGTCCCTGGCTCTTGTTGTGGCACTGGCTGAATAGCCCTCATGTCCATGAGAGATGAAATTGATTGTGGGGCAGGTCTGGCATAACTTTTGCCTCTGGAAGGGTGTGAAAGTGGAACCTGTAACCCTGAGAGACTATATTTAAGACCCATTTGTCCTGGGTGATCCTCTGCCAATTTTGTGAAAAAAGTGCTAGCTTTCCCCCTAAAGGTGCTGCCAAAAGACAAGTGCTTGGCATTGGCAGAGGGAAGTCATTGGGACTGTTTCCTATAAGGCTGTGATTTGTCTTCTTCGCTTTTGGAGGCAGAAGCACCCCATTGTTTGGGCCTTTATGAGCCCTGGGGCTGTTGCCTGCCTCTAGGGTGTCTGAATCTGCCTCTTTGTGGCCTGTCTGACACTCTAAAGGACCAATTCTTAGAAGGCCAGTTCCTGCTAAATCTGAGTGGCTGTACCTGTAAGAAATCCTTTACTGTCTGCACAGATTTAGCTTTATCCTCCATTTTCTTCAACACCTCTTCTGCCTTAACACCAAAGTATCATTTTGTAAAGGAGCATCCAATAATTTTGCCTTAACATGATCAGGCAGATTCTGTTCTTTTAACCAAGCATGCCTTCTAACAACAGAACCTGTAACAGCGGCCCTGCATGAGGCCTCCAGTGAATCATAACCACATTGCAAAGTATGTTTTCCCACTTGTTCAGCTGCATGCACTAAATCCTGCAAATCGTTGTTCTCAGAACATTCAGAATTTGTCAACATTTTTTGTTTTAACAAAGACATTAAGTATTGCTGATATTAGAGCATATGAAACTGACAATTTAAAGCCCTTACAGTCAAGGTAGCAGAAGTGTAGACTTTTTCCCCCATCTGTCCAGAGCCCTAGAATCTCTATCTGAGGGGACAGAGTTTTTTAGCAGTAGCAGCCTTCACCCCTTTAGGACCCTGTGAGATAGTTTCTGGGTCAGCAGCAGGGTTTTTATATAGAAATTTATGGGAATCTGGAACCATGTAGTATCTGTTCGGCTTAACAGGTGCAGGAGGTAAAGAGTCTGGAGATAAGCCGGACAATGAAAATACATCATCTGCTATGTCTAGAACAGGAGAAATTGCAAGAGGTCTGTGCTGAGGTAGTAAAAGAAAGTCTCTAAGCCTTTTCTTAGAATCTGAATAATCTTGGCTCTCCCAGTGGAAATGCTCCCTCATGGTATGCAGGGTTTCCCCAAATGAGTAATCCTCAGGAGGAGAAGCTGAAGGAATTGAATCTTCAGCATCAGAATCCTCATACGGAGGAATAGAATATCCCTGTTCTGAAGAGGAATCAGAGGAAATTGAAACCTGATCAGAGGAATCATATTCAGTATCTTGCCTAGGCCTCTTATCAGGAGGGGGATGGGAACCCCTGATCAAAGTAATTAGGTCTTCGGCCATTTTGAGCATCTGTTTCTTAGACATAGAAGTCTGTCCTGGAGAATGCTGTACTTGTTTCCTTGTCTTTAAAACTGTTTTAGACTTTGTCTTGGATGCTGAAGTAGGCTTGATATAAAGTTGTGTAGGTCTGAAAACACCCTCAGAAGCCGATGCCTGCTCAACGGCTCCAGACCCATCTGAGGGATTAGTTTCCGAAGGGCCAATACCTTGAGTATCCAGAGGCCTAGTTGTCTCCAAGTGGGAGTCTGAAGCGGCCTGTGGCTCTGAGGAAGCGAGAGTCAGGGGCTGCAAAAGCGCCTCACTGAGCACCGGCGAACCGGCGACTGGCCTAGAAGAGGCTTCGTCGTCGGTTTTGGACCTCGGATGCCTGTCCTTTTCTTTATCCTTGCGTTTTTTATGAATTCCGGTCGTCAGTTGTTCTGACGGCATTATATAGTTAAACCTTCGGCCAAAGTAATGAAAAGCAAAATCGTACCGACGCTTTATCGTGCGTTGGTTAAATCTAGCACAAAACAGACAACTAGCAACATCGTGGTCAGGGCCTAGGCAAGGAATACAGTAAGAATGAAAATCCTTATGAGGTATTTGCTTCCCACAAGAAATACAATTGTTAACTTTTTCTGACATCGGTCTGGAGCAAGAAAAAAAGTTTCCCCAATGGGGTACTTCGCTTTACTGAAGACTTACGATCTGAAATTCAATTTAGAAAATCTCAGGATTCGGCCGACCGGCACTTGCGAACTGCTTTTGCTTCGGGCACCGCGCGGCAAGAAAGACCGAAGAAAATGGTGTTGGCTGCATCTTTTATACCCCTTGCGCACTGACATCAGGGAAGAGGCGACAGCAACCGACGCCGGACCAGGACTTTGGAATTCTGGCCGACTGCGAGTAGCCTGCCAGCAGGATAACCCAAGTGTAATGACTGCAACAGTGAAACACTATGAACATCGCTCTCATCTCCAGAACATGGATATGCAATCTGGTCTCTAATGAAGTCCATGCGCCTTGGACCAGCTTCCCCTTGAAATGACCAGCCCCACCCTAGATGGGAAGAGTCAGTGGTCACAGCGGCTGAGAGGGAGGGAAGTATAAACAATCTGCCGAAGAGCAGATCGTTCGAAAGAATCCACCATAGGAAGTGCCTCTTGCAAATGGGTGTCAATTTGATAGGAACAGATAAAGGCTGGCAAAGAACAGACCACTGAACAGCCAGTGTCCATCTACTGGAGAACTCGCATAAAAATCTAGCCAGCAGAACAAGACTGATGTCAGCTGCCACAGAAACCAGAGCTTGAAGAATAAACCTTGCTGAACCAGGTATTCTTACCTCATTAGTTTCTTGAGAAAGTCCATTGAGGGGTAGAAAATGTGATCCCTAAAGCAGAGAGATTCTTTCCTTCCTTCTCAATGTGGGTCAGAGTATCTTTGATTGATGGCCTGAATAAAGATGAGCCATCAAAGGGGGCACTGACAAAGGACGCCTTAAAAGGTTCCGCAAAGTCGCAAAGCCTCATCCAGGCATGTCTCCTGATAGCAATGCCTCAGCCGGCAGCCCATAAAGAACCCTCCACTGAATGGGAGCTGAGCCTCACAGAAGAGAGTTAGACAATGAGGACAGAGCAGCCAATTGGGGAGATGCTTTCTTGAAGTACTCTGCTGACATGGTTTTTGCTAGAAAGACGGACAGTTCCTTAACCAGACCTCTCTGTTGTCTAGTAAAATGTGCCAAATAATTTAATGCTCTCAGACAGAAAGTAGCGGAGGCATAAACGGTCTTACCAAATCTGTCCAATGCTCTGGATTCTGTGTTTGACAGATGGACAGTTGAGCTATACTCAGCTAGTCCTTTTTTGGTAGCTGCTGCCACAACCATAGCACCTACAGGTATACCCCTGGTCCAATGAAGGCGGTCCTTGTAGGGGGAGACAGGAACTTGTTTGGACATTTTGTTGTTGGTTTAATCATGTCCAGCTCTTTCTAGGTCTGGCAGAAGACCAAATCTGTAAGGTCATCCACCAGGGGGGTCAGCCAAGATGTAGACGGCGGTGTCCAAAAACCCTCCAAAAACACAGACTCGTTAGAAGTGGAATTTTGGGCTAACCAAACCCCTCTTTGCCTAATGATTTCTAGTGCATCTCCAAAGGAGACATCTTCCAGTGGTGATCGAGGGGATCCTTCTCCTTCATCAAAGTCTGTGTCCTTGGTGAGAGAGCCTCCAGAGGGGAGTCTATATATCTCCTTTTGCACATTATCTTGGCAGGGACCTCCTCTGTGGGATGGTCAGTGGAGGTATCAGAAGAGGGGGCTCCCGCTAGGGGCATATCTTGGAGGCTTGTCGAGGCAGGCTGACCGTGGACATGTATGATGGGTTCAAAAGTCAGATCCAGTGAGGGATGACAGGGAGGATCGCAGCTCTGAGAGGTTGGGTCTTTGTGGGAAGAGAAGACCCTTTCTACCGCATGGAAGGCCAAAGGACCTGGAGACATCCTCTCCAACCCCCTTGGAGCTGAAGCAGCACAGAAGGAAAGGGGGGGGCACTCACAGATCCGAGGTCTCCAGGGAGAACTGGACCTGAGCTGTCAAGCGTCAAAGCTCCGAGGAAAAGGATGGCTCAGATAAGAACAGAGCAAAACCACTACCCCCCAGATCTGAAGCCGACACCAGGGATCCAGGACTCTGTCCAATCAGTGGATCTTGCAGCAGAGCCAGTCAAGGTAACCGAAGTAGAGGAAAAGTACAGTTTTGTACCTACCATAAATGTAGATGTCCGATAGATATGCAACTGCAGTCCTGACATATGGGTTGTCCTGCCTCAGGCAGCCCCTCGGTTGGCCAGATTCCAAAGTCTGGGTCCGGCGTCGGCCGATGTCGCCTCCTCCCCGACGTCAGAGCGGCTGGAGTATAAAGGCATCAGCCGACGCCATCTTCTTCAGTGTTTCTTGCCCCAGATGCCAGGTGCCCTCCAAGGAAGGCTAAATTTTGTGAATGGATAAACAGATAAAACTAGACATGCGCAACAGTAATAAACAGATACACCATAATATATAACCCCAGCTGATAGGTAAGGGGAGAAGGACCCAAAAGGGAAAAAACAGAGGGCAGGAGGGAGGGAAAACCTGACTGCAGTTGCATATCTTTCGGACATCTACATTTATGGTAAGTACAAAACTGTACTATGTCCTTCAAGAATGCAACTGCAGTCCTGACATATGGGTTGAATACCATAGCCAAGCTGGGGGTGGTAGGACTAAGCAAGAGATGGTGTAGCTAGAAGGCCCTGCAGGACTGCCGAAGCAAAGCCTGCTCGGGATCTGGAGTATAATGGCAGGTTGTAGTGTTTGGTAAATGTATGCACGGAGCTCCATGTAGCAGCCTCTAGAATATCTTTTGTAGCCACTCCTCTTAGAAAAGCTGTGGATGTGGCCATAGCTCTGGTGGAGTGTGGTCTAATATTAGCTGGCACACTTTTTCCATGAAAAGAATAACAGAATCTGATGCAGTGTCCAATCCATTTTCAGATAGTTTGTTTGGTGACTGCTTTTCCTTGCACTCCAGCAGCATAGGCTACAAACAGTTGGTCAGACTTCCTGGTGGACTTTGTTCTGTCCAAGTAGTAGCGTAGTTGTCTGTGAATGTCTAAAGTATGCAGCAGCTTTTCCCCTTTATTTTGAGGGTTAGGAAAGAAAGTAGGCAGGTGAATTGCTTGGTTTAGAGACACTCTGGATATCACCTTAGGCATGAATGAAGGATTGGTCCTAAGGGAAACTCTGTCCTGATGAAAGATGAGAAAAGGAGGAACTGCCATGAAGACCTGTATCTCAGATACTCTTCTTGCTGAGGTGACTGCCAACAGGAAAACCGTTTTCCAAGAGAGAAATTGCATTTCTGAAAATGCTGCTGGTTCAAAAGGAGGAAGAGTTAATTTTTCCAAGACGTAATTGAGGTCCCATGCAGGAATTGGTAGCTTCCTTGGAGGTTTGATATTCTTTATGCCCCTTAGAAGCCATCTTAGCAAGGGATGCGAAAACACAGGTGGATCACAGTTGTAATGTGCTGAGATAGCTGAAGCGTGGATTTTGATGGAAGAGTATGAGAGGCCACTGTGAAACATTTCTGCCAAGTATTCTGAGGTATGTTCATCAGTGATGCATCCTGGCCCTTGTTGACATTCCAGATGGTGAATCTCTTCCATTTGGCCGAATAGGTTTTTCTGGTGGAAGGTCTGCGTGCCTCCAGCAAAATTTCCTGAACTTTTTCGGAGAGGGAGTCATGGAACTCTCCAAGCTGTCAGCTTTAAGGTTTGCAGGTTCTGATGAACAGTCTTGTAACTGTGTTGAGTCAGGAGCAGAGGCCATTGAGGCAAGGGCCACGGTTTGGTGTGAGTTATGCTCAGTAGTAGTGGATACCAGTGTTGCCTTGGCCAGTCTGGAGCTATCAAGATTCCTCTTGGTTGTACTGCCTTGATCTTCAGTAACACCTTGGTGAGCAAAGGTAGAGGAGGGAATGCATAAAGTGTTAGAGCATTCCAGGTGAAGGAAAGAGCATCCGTTCTCCAAGCTAGAGGATGGTGCATCCTTGTGCAGAACCTTTCCAGGTGATGATTGAGATGAGATGCAAAGAGGTCTATGTCTGGTATTCCCCATGCGGATGCTATTTGTGAGAAAATGCGTGGGTGTAGCATCCATTCGTGTGGATCCAAGAAATTTCTGCTCAACCTGTCTGCCAGAACATTGTCCTTGCCCGGAACAAACTGGGATTGCAAGTAGATGTTCAGTTTCAGGGCCTTTTCCCAAAGAATCATTGTTAGTCTACAGAGGGGGTAGGAATGAGTGCCCCCTTGTTTGTTTATGTACCGCATGGCAGTGGTTTTGTCTGTCCTTATTAGCAGATGACCTTGCTGAAGAGATTTTCCAAAGGCTTCTATTGCATGTATCACTGCCAACATCTCTTTTTGATTTATGTGCTGATGCATCTCCATGGGAGTCCATTGCCCTTGAATGCATCTGCCGTCCATGTGCGCCCCCCATCCATGGTCTGAGGCGTCTGTTGTAATAGTTTGACTTGTTGGAGGTTTGTTGAAAAGCATGCCTTCGTTTAAGTGACTTGCTTGAGCCCACCACAAAATTCCCTTTGCAGGCATGGTATGAGTGGTATTATGTCTTCTAGGTTGTGGCTGTGTTGCGACCACAAGCTTTTTAGGTACCATTGCAGCTTTCTCATGTGTAGTCTTGCCAGAGGATTAGAAGAATGCAAGATGCCATGAACCCCAGGGCCTGCAGGGTCTTCCTTGCGGTCAGGTGGGTTAATTTTGCTAGGCCTTTGAAGTAAGCTGTTAAATGCTCTTGTTTCTCCTCTGTGAGGAAAGCCATTTGTAGCTGTGTGTCCAGTTTTGCTCCTAGAAAAATAATCTCTTGGGATGGCAGTAATCTTGACTTGTGAATGTTGACTGTGTATCCCAAAGCCTGCAGCAATTGAATGACGTAATCCAAGTGTTTTATCAAGGTCTGTTTGCTGTCTGCTTGTATTAGGCAGTCGTCCAGGTAAGGGTATATTTGAATCCCCTGGAGTCTGCAATGTGCCACTACTGATGCCAGGCATTTTGTGAATACTCTGGGCGCAGTAGATAAGCCAAATGGCAATGCTGAGAATTGATAGTGCTCTGTTCCTGCAAGAAATCTGAGGTATCTTCTGCAACTGTGTCTGATAGGGACATGCAGGTATGCCTCCTTGAGGTCCAGAGTAACCAGCCAAAACCCCTTGCCCAGCATGGGAAGAAGTTGCTGTAACGTCAGCATCTTGAATTTTGGCACCATGAGAAAAGTATTTAGAACGGACAAGTCCAATATAGGCCTCCATTGTTTTTCTTTTCTTGGAACAAGGAACAGTCTTGAATAAAATCCCTGGCCTTGTTCCTGAGGAGGAACCTTCTCTATTGCTTTTATTTGTAACAGCTTTGAGACTTCTATGAGTGCCTCTGCCCTTTGATTTTGTGGCAGGTTTGGCATGCCTTGTCCTGTAGGTAAGGTATGGAAGTGGAACCTGTAACCTCTGTTTATTATGTCCAGAATCCAATTGTCCTTTGTTATAATGTGCCAGTTTTTTGAGAATAGAGATAATTTTCCGCCTAGAGGTGCTTCTCTTTGAGCCTTGGTAGGCGGAGTGAAAGGTAAGTCATTGTGATTGTCCCTGTGGTGCAGGTGAACTACCTGTGCCACTTCTCTGATTTTGTGGTTGCCATTGGTGTCCCCTGTAGGAGCCTCGGTATTGCCCTCTACCTCGTGCACACCTGTTCTTTCTCCTTTGAAACTTGTCAGAGTCTGGAAAGGACCAATTCTTTGAAGGCCAATTCCTGCTGAACCTTGGTGGCTGAACCTGGAGGAAATCCTTTACTGTCTGTACTGATTTTGCCTTCTCCTCAATAGATTTCAACACATCCTGAGCATTAGCACCAAAAAGCTTCTGTTTATCCAGAGGTGCGTCCAGGAGCTTTACTTTAACATGATCTGGCAGTGGCTATTCTTTCAACCAAGCATGTCTACGGATAACAGCCCCTGTTCATAGCTGCCCTACATGAAGCCTCCAATGCATCATAACCACACTGTAGAAAATGATTACTAACCTGCTGGGTATTACGAACCAAATCCTGCAATGCCTTTCTATCTATAGGCTCAGGAGAGGCCATCTTTTTCTGCAAATCATCCAGCCCCTGTTCATAGCTGCCCTACATGAAGCCTCCAATGCATCATAACCACACTGTAGAAAATGATTACTAACCTGCTGGGTATTATGAACCAAATCCTGCAATGCCTTTCTATCTATAGGCTTAGGAGAGGCCATCTTTTTCTGCAAATCATCCAGTAAATAATCCTGGTACTGAAACATATGAAAAAGGCAGTTAAGTGACCTCATGGCAAGGGTGGAAGAGGTATAAACCTTTTTACCCCATCTCTCCAGGGACCTTGCTTCCCTGTCAGCTGGCAGTGGATTCTTGGCTGAGGAGGTAGTCACTCCTTTGGGGCCCTGTGAAATAGTTTCTAGATCCACAGAGTGGGCCTTAAAGAGATGCTTATGAGTGTCAGGGACCCTGTAATATCGGTCTGGCTTGACAGGAGCAGGAGGGAGAGAATCAGTGGAAGCATTGGAGTCTGAGTACACATCATCCAAGACATCCAACACTGGAGGAATAGCTAATGGTCAGTGCTGGGGTAACTTAAGGAAGGTACGTAGCCTTTTCCTAGAATCAGAAAATTCCTGACCCTGCCACTTAAAATGTTCCCTCATGGAGTGGAGGACTTCACCGAAAGAAAAATCCTCTGGAGGAGAGGCAGAGGGAATAGATTCCTCAGCATCAGAGTCCTCATAGGCCTGGAAGGATTCTTCTTGGGTATCTGAATGCTCAGAATCCCCAGAGGCTTCATCTGAAGAGAGGCTGTTTGCCTGCTCAGTTCTAGGCCTTTTTTCTGCAGGCGGCCGAGAACCTCTGTCTGGGTGAGGCTGAGACCCCCTGATAAGAGAGATTAGATCTGCAGCCAGAGACATGATTTGTCTGTCAGAAGAAGGGGCCTGAGAAGTAGGTTTAGGATGGGCTTTGGCCTGGCTGGCGGCCTTAGCACATGCAAAGGCCTTGATTGACATGGATACAGGAGGCCTAGCTGCCCCACGTGCAGGGGTAACTTTGTCCACGGGAATGGTGTCGGGTAGATCCAGAACTTCGGTTTCCGGAGGAAAATCAACAACCGGCACTGGTGTAGTCTCCGAGACCGAGGGATGAGTTAACACGGTGTCGTCGGCCTGGAGCGGTTGAATTACCGCTTCCGAAGGGACCGAAGCACTCGCGGAGGGCTTAGGCGTTATATCGGTGGAAGGCGCGGGCAGAGGATGTCGGTCACGGTCCTTTCGTTTTTTGGTAGTTTGTGCTGTTGGTTGTTCCGACGGCATGTTGTAAGCGTAGGATTCGCCAAAAAAGTCTTTGGCAAACTCTGCCCAGCGCCTGAGAGTGCGCTTATTAAAGCAAGCACAGGCAGCACAGGCCGAGACGTCGTGGTCTGGGCCCAGGCAAGGGAGGCAGTAAGAATGGAAGTCCTTATGAGGTATTTGTTTACCACAAGACAAACAATTATTAACTTTCTCAATTTGTTCTGACATCGGCTGAGGCAAGAAAAAATGTTCCCCAATGGGGTACTTAGGTTTTAGATGACTTCGGTAACTGAAAACACAGGAGCTGACCGACCGGCACTTGCGAACTGCTTCTGCTTCGGGCACCGCGCGGCAAGAAAGACTGAAGAAGATGGCGTCGGCTGATGCCTTTATACTCCAGCCGCTCTGACGTCGGGGAGGAGGCGACATCGGCCGACGCCGGACCCAGACTTTGGAATCTGGCCGACCGAGGGGCTGCCTGAGGCAGGACAACCCATATGTCAGGACTGCAGTTGCATTCTTGAAGGACATCCAATTTTCTCTGATCTGAGGTAAACTCTCTTGGGTGTCCGCGACCCTGGGGCTCTGAAATGGGAGGTAGGATTGGAAGCGATCTGGCCTGGGACACTGGAGCACTCACAAAACCGAGATTACATGGAGTACGTGAAATCTCCATCTGAATCTGGGCTCTATGGAACCTCCACATCAACCTGTCCACGTCTATCTCAGAAATGTTCCTGAAGGATTTGAAGGAAGTCACTGACTCTGGTCTTGACTGTCTGGTGGGAATTTGCTAAATTTTTGGCGGTAAGGTCAGAGATAGTGACCTGATGGACACATCAGGAGTTTGGCTCTGGACTCTTGGATGAGAAGAACTAGGATCCGAGGAAAGAGCAGAAGTTCATGGAGAAGTAACTGTAATCGTATTTACTGTGGGCTCCAAGGGATGACATCCAGGATAAACAGAAACCGAAATAGGGCTAGGGTCTTTGCAGGTAGCTCTGAAGAGGCCTGCAAAGTCTTATGAGGGTGCTTCTTTGGGTCAGAAGATGCGTGAGATGATTTTGAGGGGATTTGATCCCCTGGAGAAAAAGGAAGAAGGCAGCAAGAGTCCTCAAAGAATCAGCTTATTTCTGTGGTCAGCTATGGCCCCGAGGTTAAAGCTCTCGCAGATGTCAAAGACCAACTGCAGATGTTCAGCACCTAAACAATAAATACATTTTCTGTGTGCATTGGAATGTGGGATTTTGTGCCCACATGCCAAACAGCACTTAAAACCAACACATCTGTGAGCCACAAAAATGATAGTAGCAAAGGGTTATATCAAAACCAACACGTCTGTCAGCCACAATAATAGTAGCAAAAGGTTATATCCCAGAAAAACAAGTAAACTGTCAGACAGATAAAGACTACAAATTCAAACTACTTACACTACTATTTTTTTTAAATCAGAAAAATGAAAGGGGGTTTAATGGAGATATCCAAAAGGGACTAAGAAGGCAGAAGGAAGAGCAGTTAAGGTGCAAAAATAAATAAAGCCCCAATGCCAGTGAAAACTAGTGGGAGGGGAGGTACAAAGGTAAAAAGGTAGAATACAAAGAAGAAAGACTTAATAAATTTTACTTAAATGTCAAACAAAAACACTCTAATGAACACTCGAGACTGGAGAAAGTACAGTTTTGTACCTACCATAAATGTAGATGTCCGATAGGCATGCATCTGCAGTCCTTACAAATGGGTTGTCCTGTCGTCAGGCAGCCCTTCGGTCGTCCAGATTCCAAAGTCTGGGTCTGGCCTCGGCTGGTGTTGCACTTCACCCGACGTCATAGCTGCAGTTCTTCGGGTATAAAGGCATCAGCCGACGCCATTTTCCTCAGTGTTTCTTGCCCCAGATGCCAGGTGCCCTCTAGGAAGGCTAAATTTGGATAAATGCAAATGGTTCCAAATAGTAGAGAGCAAACAAAAAATAAGCATGTATGTACATATCTACAAACAAATACACCATAATAGATTCCCCCAGCTAGCTACAAGATGGGCAAATAGCCTAGGATTACCACAGAGGGGAAGGAGGGTGGGTAATCCTGACTGCAGATGCATGCCTATCGGACATCTACATTTATGGTAGGTACAAAACTGTACTATGTCCTTCAAGGATGCATCTGCAGTCCTTACAAATGGGTAGAATACCATAGCCAAACTGGGGGAGGAGGAGAAATAAGATTATGGTGTAGTTAAGATCCCTTGCAAAACAGCAGTGGCAAAACCTGCTCGGGATCTGGAGTATAAAGGTAAATTATAATGCTTGGCAAATGTATGCACGGAGCTCCAAGTAGCAGCCTCTAAAATGTCTTTGGTAGCCACTCCTCGTAAAAAAGCTGTGGTAGTGGCTGTAGCCCTTGTAGAGTGAGGCCTGATGTTTTCTGGAGTTTTCTTCCCATGGTAGGAGTAACCAAATCTAATGCAATTTCCTATCCACTTAGAGATTGTCTGTTTTGAAATTGCTTTTCCTTCCATTCCTGTTGCATATGCTACCAGTAGCTGGTCAGTTTTTCTGTTGCTCTTGGTCCTGTCCAGGTAGTAACATAATTGTCTATGTACATCCAAGGTATGCAACAGTCTTTCTCCCCTGTTCTGTGGGTTGGGGAAGAATGTAGGTAGGTGGATAGCTTGATTTAAAGATACCCTGGAGACCACCTTTGGCATAAAAGTAGGATTAGTTCTCATGGACACTCTATCTTGATGGAAGATCAGGAAGGGCTGTACTGCCATTAATGCCTGTAGCTCAGATACCCTTCTTGCTGAAGTGACTGCAAGCAGGAAAGCAGTTTTCCATGATAAGTATTGTAATTCTGCTGTTGCTGCTGGTTCGAAAGGAGGTAGTGTCAATTTTTCTAGCACAAAGTTCAAGTCCCATGCTGGCAATGGTGGCTTCCTAAGTGGTTTTACATTTTTAATTCCTTTCAGAAACTGCCTGAGCAGAGGATGTGAGAAGACTGGAGGATCCAAGTTGTATTCTGCTGAAATGGCTGATGCATGAATCTTAATGGAAGAATAGGACAGGCCGTTGTGGAAGAGCTCTGCCAAGTATTCCAGGATGTTAGCTATGTTTACCAGTGACACATTCTCTCCTTTTGCTGTACTCCAAATGAGATATCTTTTCCATTTTGCTGAATAATTTTTTCTTGTTGAGGGTCTGCGAGCCTCCAAGATAATTTCTTTACCCCTTTGAGATAAATCTGGGTTATTTGGTCTTATGCAATGTTCCAGGCAGCCAGCTGCAGTGTTTTCAGGTTTGGATGCAGGGTTTTGAAGTTGTTCTGTGTTAACGGCAAGGGAACTAGGGGCAGAGGCCATATTTGTTCCCGAGACATACTCCTCAGTAATGGGTACCAATGTTGCCTTGGCCAGTCTGGAGCTATCAGGATGATCCTTGGACGGTCTTCTTTGATCTTCAATAGCACCTTGTGCATCAAAGGAAGAGGTGGGAATGCATATGCTGTCAGGTTTTTCCAACTGAAAGATAGGGAGTCCACTTTCCAAGCAAGTGGGTGGTACGTCCTTGTGCAGAATTTTTTCAGTTGGTGATTGTGTGGGGATGCAAATAAGTCTATTTCCGTAGTCCCCATTTCCTTGTAATGGTTTTGAAGATGTCCGGATGCAGCATCCATTCGTGGGCATCCGTGGCAGTTCTGCTTAGGATGTCTGCTAGTATATTTTCTTTTCCTGGCACAAAATTGCTTGTAACTGAATGTTGAAGCTCAGTGCCACATTCCAGAGGTCCATTGCCATCCGGCATAGAGGGTATGAATGTGTGCCTCCCTGTTTGTTGATGTACCACATAACTGTGGTGTTGTCCGTCCTTATCAGCAGTTGACCCTGTCGAAGAAATGGTCTGAATGCCTGAATTGCCAGTTTTACTGCCAGCATTTCCTTTTGATTTATGTGTAGGTGCAGCTGGTCTTGAGTCCAAAAGCCTTGTATGCACTTGTCCAGCATGTGTGCCCCCCAACCGAGGTCTGAAGCGTCTGTTGTGATGGTCTGGCTTGGTTGAGTGCTGTGGAAGGGCAGTCCCTTGTTTGTTTGACAGGCCTGAGCCCACCATTGGAATTCTTGCTTCAGGCATGGAATTATTGGAATTTGGGTTTCTAGGCTGTGCTTGTGCTGAGACCATAAATTCCTTAGGTACCACTGTAACTTTCTCATATGTAGTCTGGCATCTGGAATCAATATTATGCAGGATGCCATGTAACCGAGAGCTTGCAGGACTTTTCTTGCTGTTAGCTGGTTCTGCTTTGTTAATGCCATGAAGTAGAAAGGAGTTGCTCCTGTTTTTCTACTGTCAGGAATGCCATTTGTTTTGATGTGTCCAGATCTGCACCCAAGAAGGTTATCCTTTGGGATGGTATCAGCCTTGACTTTTTATATTGACTGTGTATCCCAGGGCTTGTAGTAGATGAATGACCCTTTGCAAATCTTTTGTTAATTTGTTATGTTTGTCCGCTTGTAAGAGGCAGTCGTCCAGGTAAGGGTAAATTTGAATTCCCTGAAGCCTGCAATGAGCAATTACTGATGCCAGGCATTTCGTGAATACTCTGGGCAGTAGATAAGCCAAAGGGCAATGCTGAGAATTGATAATGCTCTGATCCTGCAAGAAATCTGAGGTATCTTCTGCAATTTGGTCGTATGGGGACGTGCAGGTATGCCTCCTTGAGATCTAGAGTTACCAGCCAAGACTCCTTGCCCAGCATGGGAAGAAGCTGCTGTAGGGTCAGCATTTTGAATTTTGGAACAATGAGGTATGTGTTTAAAGCGGACAGGTCGAGAATAGGCCTCCATTGGTTTTCTTTTCTTGGTACCAGGAAAAGTCTGGAGTAAAATCCTTGCCCTTGTTCCATAGATGGTACCCTTTCTACAGCTCTCATCCTTAGTAAGTGAGTTATTTGTTCTAGAGCTTCTGTCTTCTGATTTGGAGGTAGGTTTGGCATTCCTCTCTTCCTTGGTAGAGTATGGAAGTGAAACCTGTAACCTTGGTCTATTGTCTGTAAAATCCATTTGTCTCCTGTGATGTAATGCCAGTTTACTGAAAATAAGGCTAGCTTCCCGCCTAAGGGTGCCTCTAGTTGTTCCCTGGTAGGCGGTGCCAGAGCCAAGTCACTGTGATTGTCCTGTGGAAGTGGTGGTGGTGGCTGGATCTGTGGCTGTACCTCGCTGGTTGTTAGCCTGCCACTGACGTCCCCTGTAGGCACCTCTGGATTGACCACTGCCTCTTGAGCGTCTATTCCTGCCTCTCGGAGCTCTGGAGATGTCTGGAAAGGACCAATTCTTGGAAGGCCAGTTCCTGCTAAACCTTGGAGGCTGGACCTGCAAGAAATCCTTGACTGTCTGGACAGATTTTGCTTTCTCTTCCACCTTCTTCAGCACCTGCTGTGCAGGGGAGCCAAACAAATTGAGCTTATCCATGGGAGCATCTAGGAGCTTTGATTTAACATGGTCTGGTAAGGACTGTTCTTTTAACCATGCATGTCTTCTGATCACTGTGCCAGTCATGGCTGATCTAAAGGAAGCCTCCAGTGTATCATAGCCGCATTTTAAGGAATGATTACTGACCTGCTGAATGTTATGTACCATTTCCTGTACAGATTTTTTGTCTAATGGTTCATCCGAGGACAGCTTTTTAGTTAACTGGTCTAACATAAATTCCTGATACTGAATCATGTGGAATTGACAGTTCAAGGCCCTAGCTGAAAGAGTAGCAGAAGTGTAAACTTTTTTACCCCATCTCTCTAAGGCCCTAGATTCCCTTTCAGAGGGAGGGGTTTTGGTAGAGGTAGCTGCTACAGCCTTGGGTCCCTGGGAGATAGTTTCGGATCTGCAAAGGGGCCTTATACAAATGATAATGTGTGTCCGAACCCTGTAGTACCTATCGGGCTTAGCAGGGGCCGGAGGAAGAGAATCAGGAGCAGTACAAGCATCATTAAAAGCATCATCCACAACAGTAAGTACTGGAGGAATGGCTAAAGGCCTATGCTGTGGCAAATGCAAAAAGGTTCTAAGCCTTTTCCTAGAGTCTGAAAAATCCTGGCCCTGCCATTGAAATTGTTCCCTCATAGCATGCAAGGTTTCCCAAACAGAAAATTCCTCAGGCGGAGAGGCAGAAGGAATGGACTCTTCTGCATCAGAGTCCTCATAAGGAGAAAAAGGGGCCTCTGGAGGGTATGAATTATCTGATTCATCAGAGGAGCCATCTGAAGAAACTGGCTCAGGGGGCTCTACTCTAGTCCTCTTCTCTGGAGGTGGGTGAGAGGCCCTGTCTGGATGTGGTTGGGATCCCCAGATCAAAGAAATGAGATCCTCTGCTAGACTAAGCATTTGTGAACTAGAACTGGGCCTGTGAGAGGGGGTCTTAGCAGGCACAGTTTTGGTAGTTTTTGCTGCTTTAGCCCTGGCAAAGGCCTTAATCGACATGGATGCAGGAGGCCTAGCAGCTCCACGTGCAGGGGTAGAAATATCCAAAGGGATAGTATCTGATAAATCCTGTGAACCTGCAGGAGCAGGTGGGATTTCAGTAGCAGATTCAGCCAAGCTGGATGAGGCCTCGGTAAGTGGCAATCTTTCGGCCGAAGGAAGAACCGTGGACTCTGTTTCAGCCAAAACAGAGACACTCGCGGTTGGCTTAACCGCGGTTTCGGCCGAAACCGCGAGTGTCGGTCCTTTTCCTTGCGTTTTTTTAGAAATTTGCATAGTCGGAGTATCCGACGGCATAATGTAAGCAAAAGCGGAGCCGAAAAACTCTTCAGCAAATTCAGACCGACGTCTAAGCGTTCGTCGGTTGAAAGAAGCACAGGCTAGACAAGCTGCTACGTCGTGGTCTGGGCCTAAGCAAGGTAAGCAGTAAGAGTGGAAATCTTTATGAGGTATTTGTTTCCCACAATTTAAACAGTTATTCATTTTTTCTGACATCGGCTGAGGCAAGAAAGAGTCCCCAACGGGGTACTTAGCTTTTTAGACGTCTTCGGTACTTGTAGTAGTAATCTCTGGTTCTGACCGACCGGCACTTGCGAACAGCTTCTGCTTCGGGCGCCACGCGGCAAGAAAGACTGAGGAAAATGGCGTCGGCTGATACCTTTATACCCGAAGAACTGCAGCTATGACGTCGGGTGAAGTGCGACACCAGCCGAGGCCAGACCCAGACTTTGGAATCCGGCCGACCGAAGGGCTGCCTGACGACAGGACAACCCATTTGTAAGGACTGCAGATGCATCCTTGAAGGACATCCATGTCTGTCAGCGATGGCAGCAAACAAGATCTGAGGAGGGTGAATACAGTGTACAGCATTGTGGGAAGAGCTTGAGGCTGGAACCCAAGTCTGTAAAAATGTGTCTGTCGGATCTGAGGCTCAGATCTGTAACCCAATCATGAGGAGGAATGCAAAGGACAACATTACATAAAGAGCTTCTAACATAATTTCCATCAATTCATAAAACTTTCTCTACATGCACTTCTCTCATAGCATGACCAGAATGAGCTTATCAGGTTAATGCAGCAGCATGGGGTGGAATAGCAGTATCCACTGACTATTATAAAGGCTCTGATAATGTAGTTTAGGATGAGGCAGTTAAGACCATGAGACAGTAAGGATTCTCTACTATGGTTTTAAGTAGGTCTGATCATATCTGGCAAAGAGGACACATTACAGAAGTAAATGAGGTTATGT